>NW_026970070.1:300000-533241 GCF_028390025.1 Pseudophryne corroboree
TTGCACAAACTGGCTTTATTCTACCTAAGTTGCCCTCCCTCCAGTGTGTACTCCGAAAGAGTGTTTAGTGCGGCCGCTCACCTTGTCAGCAATCGGCGTACAAGGTTACTTCCAGAAAATGTGGAGAAGATGATGATCATCAAAATTAATTATAATCAATTCCTTCGTGGAGACATTCACCAGCAATTGCCTCCAGAAAGTACACAGGGATCTGAGATGGTGGATTCCAGTGGGGACGAATTAATAATCTGTGAGGAGGGGGATGTACACAGTGAAAGGGGTGAGGAATCGGAGGATGATGAGGTGGACATCTTGCCTCTGTAGAGCCAGTTTGTGCAAGGAGAGATTGATTGATTCTTTTTTGGTGGGGGCCCAAACCAACCAGTCATTTCAGTTAGTCGTGTGGCAGACCCTGTCGCTGAAATGATGGGTTCGTCAATGTTTTTCTTTTCAATCTAAACCCCTGCAGTTTTCTGTAAGCATCTGCTTCGCAATGATGATCAACAAGTCACAAGGGAAAACACTCAGGGCTGGAGGCGTAGATCTTAGGACCAGCTGCTACAAGCATGGCAGAGGTGTCACTATCACTGGTGACACCCAGAGAGGCGGCGAGGGAGATTGTAATGCAGTGCGCGCAGATAAGCAGCGCAATGGTAAAAAGGAGGCATGGTCTCATAGGTAGGGGCGTGACCTGAATCACCATTTTGTTGCTGCGGGTATCCCGGGGGTTGGGGGCTGTACCCGGGGACTAGTGTGTGGGTGGTGCTGGCTCCTGCACAGTGACAGAAACTGGGTGTTGCACGTAATGTCACAGTAAAACACCCATATTCTGTCACTGAAGAAGAGCCGGCACTTTGGTGTCACCCCACTTGGCGGGTGACACTCGGGTGTGTGCCGCAACCCCGTTGTGATGCCACTGACCGATGGGAAGCTTTACGTGGCTTACCCATGTGTTAGTAGCCCCAAGCATCTTTTGTGTTAGTCCCTGAAGAAAAACTTCAAATATTGTTTACAATTTTGTAATCAATGGCCTAATTCAGTAAGGATTGCAAATTCTGCTAAGTAACAGAATTTGCAATCCTTTGGTTCGCATGCTGGGGCCACCCATCACAGGGCATGGCCACCCAGCATGCCGCCTCCCTTCTTGACCACGCTGAAATTGCAGTCTCAGTGCAGTTCAGCGTGATCATAAAAAATGGGTTAGCCTCCTGTTGGTGCAGACTGTACGTGTGCGCAGGAAGCCGCCACCATTTTTGTGATCGCAACGGCTGCATGTGATGTCATGCAGCCGCTCTGACCACGCCTCCTGTTTCTCCGTTGAAGCCCTGCCCCCGCACCGCTCCATCTCCGACTTTGAAATGGAGTGTTGCTGACCCCCCCCCCCCCCCGCACCGATTGACAGTCACAGAAAATGCAGGCGCATGCGTATGCTCTTAGCAATTTTAGCAGTTGGATTGCTTATTGTGATTGCAATCCAACCTGAATCAGGCTCTATTACCTATCACAATGCACTGCAGGTAGTACAAAATGGGTTTATATAGGAGAAAACCCCCCAGAGCTGTGCTCCTTAACTGTCCCTGGTGGCTAGTGGAGCGGCTGCCAAGTAATCAGTGTCCACGCCAGTGCGCACACGGCCCGCCCCCTACAGCCATGCTGGATCACGGTATAGTGTGGGCACAGAAGCCCCTTACCTCCCTTTCATCAGCGGCCTCGTGATCCCGGAGGGCGGTGTGTGTGTGACTGACCTTAGGAAGAAACCGGAGCCTCCGCTGCAGTGACCCAGCAACCAGGGCACGGGAGTATACTGCGCCGCTGGGAGTGATGGAGCTGCAGTAAAGATGTCTATTAGACCTAGCCTGCTGCAGCCCTTGTACATTCTTATAAAAAAAGTTCTTCTTTTCTTGTCAAAATTAATAGCTAAGTATAGGCTGCCTGAGGCAGCCCCCTGTTAAGTGTCCTGCTACTGAAGGCACCAACTACAAACTGAGCTCCCTGTTCATGGAAGCGAGGTTATAGAGCAGGGGGCGCTGAGCATCTTGGGAACAGTCAAAAGCTTTGAGCCTGTTGGTGCCTCAGATCAAGATCCTACTCTACACCACAATGTGAATCCTTGTGGAGTCCAGTGTACCCCACAGAAGAAATGAATGTGTCACACCCATTGGCAGCAACATTAGAATAGCTGCTGATGGGCACAATTGAGAAAGGAAGGGGGGAAAACATTTGAATCCAGCACATATATGTAATTTGAATATGTAATTTGTACCTTCCTACTTTAAAATGTAATGGATGAACCTCACCCTGTGAGAACTATCTTCATGTGTGACTCAGGCAGGGGTGATAGGGAGATAGTGGGCAGCAGATCACTGCCTCGCTGACAGCAGCACATCCCTGCTTCACTGACAGCAGCACATCCCTGCCTCATTGACAGCAGCACATACCTGCCTCACTTATAGCAGCACATCCCTGCCTCACTGGCAGCAGCAGATCACTGCATCACTGACAGCAGCACATCCCTGCCTCACTGGCAGCAGCAGATCCCTGCCTTACTGACAGCTGTATATAGGGCCTAATTCAGACCTGATCTCTGCTGTGCATATTCACACAACAGGAGATCAGGTCTGAAGTGTGTGTGTGTGTGCTGGTGCCGCAGTGCACCGGCACATGCCAGAGATGCGATCAGCATCTCTGCCCAGTGAGCGCCTCTGCCAACACATACTTATCTTGCATATGAGATCTCTTGATCATGAAGATAGTTCTCACAGGGTGAGGTTCATCCATTACATTTTAAAGTAGGAAGGTACAAATTACATATTCAAATTACATATATGTGCTGGATTCAAATGTTTTCCCCCCTTCCTTTCTCAATTGTGCCCATCAGCAGCTATTCTAATGTTGCTGCCAATGGGTGTGACACATTCATTTCTTCTGTGGGGTACACTGGACTCCACAAGGATTCACATTGGGGTGTAGAGTAGGATCTTGATCTGAGGCACCAACAGGCTCAAAGCTTTTGACTGTTCCCAAGATGCTCAGCGCCCCCTGCTCTATAACCTCGCTTCCATGAACAGGGAGCTCAGTTTGTAGTTGGTGCCTTCAGTAGCAGGACACTTAACAGGGGGCTGCCTCAGGCAGCCTATACTTAGCTATTAATTTTGACAAGAAAAGAAGAACTTTTTTTATAAGAATGTACAAGAGCTGCAGCAGGCTAGGTCTAATAGACATCTTTACTGCAGCTCCATCACTCCCAGCGGCGCAGTATACTCCCGTGCCCTGGTTGCTGGGTCACTGCAGCGGAGGCTCCGGTTTCTTCCTAAGGTCAGTCACACACACACCGCCCTCCGGGATCACGAGGCCGCTGATGAAAGGGAGGTAAGGGGCTTCTGTGCCCACACTATACCGTGATCCAGCGTGGCAGTAGGGGGCGGGCCGTGTGCGCACTGGCGTGGACACTGATTACTGGGCAGCCGCTCCACTAGCCAACAGGGACAGTTAAGGAGCACAGCTCTGGGGGTTTTTCTCCTATATTAACCCCATTTTGTACTACCTGCAGTGCATTGTGATAGGTAATAGAGCCTGATTCAGGTTGGATTGCAATCACAATAAGCAATCCAACTGCTAAAATTGCTAAGAGCATACGCATGCGCCTGCATTTTCTGTGACTGTCAATCGGTGCGGGGGGGGTCAGCAACACTCCATTTCAAAGTCGGAGATGGAGCGGTGCGGGGGCAGGGCTTCAACGGAGAAACAGGAGGCGTGGTCAGAGCGGCTGCATGACATCACATGCAGCCGTTGCGATCACAAAAATGGTGGCGGCTTCCTGCGCACACGTACAGTCTGCACCAACAGGAGGCTAACCCATTTTTTATGATCACGCTGAACTGCACTGAGACTGCAATTTCAGCGTGGTCAAGAAGGGAGGCGGCATGCTGGGTGGCCATGCCCTGTGATGGGTGGCCCCAGCATGCGAACCAAAGGATTGCAAATTCTGTTACTTAGCAGAATTTGCAATCCTTACTGAATTAGGCCATTGATTACAAAATTGTAAACAATATTTGAAGTTTTTCTTCAGGGACTAACACAAAAGATGCTTGGGGCTACTAACACATGGGTAAGCCACGTAAAGCTTCCCATGGGTCAGTGGCATCACAACGGGGTTGCGGCACACACCCGAGTGTCACCCGCCAAGTGGGGTGATACCAAAGTGCCGGCTCTTCTTCAGTGACAGAATATGGGTGTTTCACTGTGACATTACGTGCAACACCCAGTTTCTGTCACTGTGTAGGAGCCAGCACCACTCACACACTAGTCCCCGGGTACAGCCCCCAACCCCCGGGATACCCGCAGCAACAAAATGGTGATTCAGGAAACGCCCCTACCTATGAGACCATGCCTCCTTTTTACCATTGCGCTGCTTATCTGCGCGCACTGCATTACAATCTCCCTCGCCGCCTCTCTGGGTGTCATCAGTGATAGTGACACCTCTGCCATGCTTGTAGCAGCTGGTTCTAAGATCTACGCCTCCAGCCCTGAGTGTTTTCCCTTGTGACTTGTTGATCATCATAGCGAAGCAGATGCTTACAGAAAACTGCAGGGGCTTAGATTGAAAAGAAAAACATTGACGAACCCATCATTTCAGCGACAGGGTCTGCCACACGACTGACTGAAATGACTGGTTGGTTTGGGCCCCCACCAAAAAAAAATCAATCAATCTCTCCTTGCACAAACTGGCTCTACAGAGGCAAGATGTCCACCTCATCATCCTCCGATTCCTCACCCCTTTCACTGTGTACATCCCCCTCCTCACAGATTATTAATTCGTCCCCACTGGAATCCACCATCTCAGATCCCTGTTTACTTTCTGGAGGCAATTGCTGGTGAATGTCTCCACGGAGGAATTGATTATAATTAATTTTAATGATCATCATCTTCTCCACATTTTCTGGAAGTAACCTTGTACGCCGATTGCTGACAAGGTGAGCGGCCGCACTAAACACTCTTTCGGAGTACACACTGGAGGGAGGGCAATTTAGGTAGAATAAAGCCAGTTTGTGCAAGGGCCTCCAAATTGCCTCTTTTTCTCCACCATTCTTTCAAAGGTGACAGAATCATATGCAGTGACAGTAGACGACATGTCAGTAATCGTTGCCAGGTCCTTCAGTCTGGACCAGATGTCAGCACTCACTCCAGACTGCCCTGCATCACCGCCAGCGGGTGGGCTCGGAATTCTTAGCCTTTTCCTCGCACCCCCAGTTGCGGGAGAATGTGAAGGAGGAGCTGTTGACGGGTCACGTTCCGCTTGACTTGACAATTTTCTCACCAGCAGGTCTTTGAACCTCTGCAGACTTGTGTCTGCCGGAAAGAGAGATACAATGTAGGTTTTAAATCTAGGATCGAGCACGGCGGCCAAAATGTAGTGCTCTGATTTCAACAGATTGAATCCTGGTTAAGCAAATTAAGTGCTCCATCCACAAGTCCCACATGCCTAGTTGAATCGCTCTGTTTTAGCTCCTCCTTCAATGTCTCCAGCTTCTTCTGCAAAAGCCTGATGAGGGGAATGACCTGACTCAGGCTGGCAGTGTCTGAACTGACTTCACGTGTGGAAAGTTCAAAGGGTTGCAGAACCTTGCACAATGTTGAAATCATTCTCCACTGCGCTTGAGTCAGGTGCATTCCCCCTCCTTTGCCTATATCGTGGGCAGATGTATAGGCTTGAATGGCCTTTTGCTGCTCCTCCATCCTCTGAAGCATATAGAGGGTTGAATTCAACCTCGTTACCACCTCTTGCTTCAGATGATGGCAGGGCAGGTTCAGGAATGTTTGGTGGTGCTCCAGTCTTCGGCATGCGGTGGCTGAAGGCAGAAAGTGGCCCGCAATTCTTCGGGCCACCGACAGCATCTCTTGCACGCCCCTGTCGTTTTTTAAATAATTCTGCACCACCAAGTTCAATGTATGTGCAAAACATGGGACGTGCTGGAATTTGCCCAGATGTAATGCACGCACAATATTGGTGGCGTTGTCCGATGTCACAAATCCCCAGGAGAGTTCAATTGGGGTAAGCCATTCTGCGATGATGTTCCTCAGTTTCCGTAAGAGGTTGTCAGCTGTGTGCCTCTTATGGAAAGCGGTGATACAAAGCGTAGCCTGCCTAGGAACGAGTTGGCAATTGCGAGATGCTGCTACTGGTGCCGCCGCTGCTGTTCTTGCTGCGGGAGGCAATACATCTACCCAGTGGGCTGTCACAGTCATATAGTCCTGAGTCTGCCCTGCTCCACTTAACCACAGACAAGTGGACATTGGGTACAACTGCATTTTTTAGGACACTGGTGACTCTTTTTCTGAGGTCTGTGTACATTTTCGGTATCGCCTGCCTAGAGAAATGGAACCTAGAGGGTATTTGGTACCGGGGACACAGTACCTCAATCAAGTCTCTAGTTGCCTATAAATTAACGATGGATACCGGAACCACGTTTCTCACCACCCAGACCTGAGTTATCCGCTTTGCAGCAGGATGACTGCTGTGATATTTCATCTTCCTCGCAAAGGACTGTTGGACAGTCAATTGCTTACTGGAAGAAGTACAAGTGGTCTTCCGACTTCCCCTCTGGGATGACGATCGACTCCCAGCAGCAACAACAGCAGCGCCAGCAGCAGTAGGCGTTACACTCAAGGATGCATCGGAGGAATCCCAGGCAGGAGAGGACTCGTCAGACTTGCCAGTGACATGGCCTGCAGGACTATTGGCTCTCCTGTCTAAGGAGGAAATTGACACTGAGGGAGTTGGTGGTGTGGTTTGCAGGAGCTTGGTTACAAGAGGAAGGGATTTAGTGGTTAGTGGACTGCTTCCGCTGTCATCCAAAGTTTTTGAACTTGTCACTGACTTATGATGAATGCGCTGCAGGTGACGTATAAGGGAGGATGTTCCGAGGTGGTTAACATCCTTATCCCTACTTATTACAGCTTGACAAAGGCAACACACGGCTTGACACCTGTTGTCCGCATTTGTGTACAGCATGCATACCTTCATGTCCCCATTTATCCACCTCATCAGGCGTAACTCAGATTTGCGGTACAGGACTGTCATTGCCAATTTCAGACGTTGCTGTTTGGTCTCTCCATGGCACTGAGAATTTTCACCAAGGTAATGGCGGAAATGATGGTGCTCCTGTGCAAGCAAGGTGTCACAATTATCCCGTACTTGGGCGATCTCATAAAAGCGAGATCAAGAGAGCAGTTGCTGAACAGCGTATCACTTTCACTGAAAGTGTTACAGCAACACGGCTGGATTCTCAATATCCCGAAGTCGCAGTTGATTCCTACTACTCGTCTGTCTTTCTTGGGCATGATTCTGGACACAGACCAGAAGAGGGTTTATCTCCTGATAGAAAAGGCCCAGGAACTCATGACTCTTGTCAGGAACCTATTGAAACCAAAACTTGTGTCAGTGCATCACTGCACTCGAGTCCTGGGAAAGATGGTGGCATCATACGAGGCCATTCCATTCGGCAGGTTCCATGCAAGGACTTTCCAATGGGACCTACTGGACAAGTGGTCCGGGTCACATTTACAGATGCATTGGTTGATCACCCTGTCCCCCAGGGTCAGGGTATCACTCTTGTGGTGGCTGCAGAGTGCTCACCTTCTCGAGGGACGCAGATTCAGCATTCAGGGCTGGATCCTGGTGACCACAGACGCAAGCCTCCAAGGTTGGGGAGCAGTCACACAGGGAAGAAATTTCCAAGGTCTTTGGTCAAGTCAAGAGACTTGTCTTCACATCAACATCCTGGAACTAAGGGCCATATACAATGCCCTACGTCAAGCGGAGACCTTACTTTGCGACCAACCGGTTCTGATCCAGTCAGACAACGTCACCGCAGTGGCTCATGTAAACCGCCAAGGCGGCACAAGAAGCAGAGTGGCGATGGCACAAGCCACCAGAATTCTTCGCTCGGTGGAGAATCACGCAAGCGCACTGTCAGCAGTGTTCATTCCGGGAGTGGACAACTGGGAAGCAGACATCCTCAGCAGACACGACCTACATCCGGGAGAGTGGGGATTTCATCAGGAAGTCTTTGCACAGATTACAAGTCGGTGGGAACTGCCACAGATAGACATGATGCCGTCCCGGCTCAACAAAAAGCTACAGAGGTATTGCGCAAGGTCAAGAGACCCTCAGGCAGTAGCTGTAGACGCCCTAGTGACACCGTGGGTGTTCCGGTCGGTCTATGTATTTCCTCCTCTTCCTCTCATACCCAAGGTGTTGAGGATAATAAGACAAAGAGGAGTGAGAACAATCCTCATTGTTCCAGATTGGCCACGGAGGACCTGGTATCCGGATCTGCAGGAAATGCTCACAGAAGATCTGTGGCCTCTCCCTCTAAGACAGGACCTGTTGCATCAGGGGCCCTGTCTGTTCCAAGACTTACCGCGGCTGCGTTTGACGGCATGGCGGTTGAATGCCGGATCCTAGCATTCCGGTTGAGGTCATCCCTACGCTGATAAAGGCTAGGAAGGATGTAACGTTAAAACATTACACCGTATATGGCGAAATTATGTTTCTTGGTGTGAGGCCAGGAATGCTCCTACGGAAGAATTCCATCTGGGCCGTTTCCTTCACTTCCTACAAACTGGAGTGAATTTGGGCCTAAAATTAGGCTCTATTAAGGTCCAGATTTCAGCCTTATCCATTTTCTTTCAAGAAGAATTGGCTTCTCTTCCAGAAAATCAGACTTTTGTAAAAGGAGTGCTGCATATTCAGCCTCCTTTTGTGCCTCCGGTGGCACCTTGGGACCTTAACGTGGTGTTAAGTTTTCTAAAATTACACTGGTTTGAACCACTTAAAACAGTGGAGTTAAAATATCTCACATGGAAGGTGGTCATGTTATTAGCCTTGGCTTCGGCTAGGCGAGTGTCGGAATTAGCGGCTTTGTCACATAAAAGCCCATATTTGGTATTCCATGTGGATAGAGCGGAATTGCAGACCCGTCCTCAATTCCTACCAAAAGTGGTCTCATCTTTTCATATGAACCAACCTATTGTGGTGCCTGTGGCTACGCGTGACTTGGAGGATTCCGAGTTACTTGATGTGGTTAGGGCTTTGAAAATTTACGTGGCCAGGACGGCTAGAGTCAGGAAAACTGAAGCGCTGTTTGTCCTGTATGCAACCAACAAGATTGGTGCCCCTGCTTCAAAGCAGGCTATTGCTCGCCGGATTTGTAACACGATTCAGCAAGCGCATTCTATGGCTGGATTGCAGTTACTGAAATCGGTCAAGGCCCATTCCACGAGGAAAGTGGGCTCTTCTTGGGCGGCTGCCCGAGGGGTCTCGGCACTACAGCTGTGTCAAGCTGCTACTTGGTCGGGTTCACACACCTTTGCAAAATACTATAAGTTTGATACCCTGGCTGAGGAGGAACTCATGTTTGCTCAATCGGTGCTGCAGAGTCATCCGCACTCTCCCGCCCGTTTTGGAGCATTGGTATAATCCCCATGGTCCTTACGGAGTCCCCAGCATTCTCTAGGACGTTAGAGAAAATAAGATTTTAAACCTACTGGTAAATCTTTTTCTCGTAGTCCGTAGAGGATGCTGGGCGCCCGTCCCAAGTGCGGACTACTTCTGCAATACTTGTATATAGTTATTGCTTCAATAAGGGTTATGTTATATTTGCATCGGTCCTGCACTGATGCTATGTTGTTTTTTCATACTGATAACTGGGTAGTTTATCACAAGTTATACGGTGTGATTGGTGTGGCTGGTATGAATCTTGCCCTGGATTAACAAAATCCTTTCCTCATACTGTCCGTCTCCTCTGGGCACAGTTTCTCTAACTGTGGCATAGAGGGAGGAGCCAGTGCACACCCAGAACTAAAGTCTTTCTTAAAGTGCCCATGTCTCCTGTGGAGCCCGTCTATCCCCATGGTCCTTACGGAGTCCCCAGCATCCTCTACGGACTACGAGAAAAAGATTTACCGGTAGGTTCAAAATCTTATTTTCTACTTTATTCTTTTCTATCCTAGTTTATTACGACCAACTCTCATCCAAGGAGTTTGATATTCTACTACCTGCATGCAATTTAAATTGCTTAAATTGTTTATATGGTTGATTTGTCCTTCACAATCCATAATCTGCAACTTGGATGTACTTGTGTCATTGAAAATCTTATAATAAAAATGTATATACAGATACTCAACCTGTATATTGAAAAAAAAAAAGTTATAAGACATATGCATTCAATATTTGAAGAAACAAAATAAAATAAAGCTATCTATTGGGTTTCACAAACAAGCTCATTGGAAGACTTGACTACTGTTAAAAGACATGCATTACATGGTATAGAGCCACAAACCACAATGTAGTAAAATAAAACCAAACTTACATGTGTATCAAACCTATGTGAGGCTTACATTGATAGTGCAAGATCAACACTCTATCAACTGTGCAAACTAGACTGCACATAAATGCCATAACATTTATCTGAGATTTTAGTAAATCAGGCCCGTTGCTGTCCGGGTCACGCAGCCGTCACGGCCCGCCCCCATACGGTCCGGTCATGTCTGCGTTGTCCTGACTGTGCCCCCAAAATGGCGGCACAACGCCGCTGGCCCGACTCCTCCTGCCTAGTGACCGCCTCTGCCTGTCAATCAGGCAGAGGCGCTCACTGGGCAGAGATGCTGATCGCATCTCTGGCATGTGCCGGTGCACTGCGGCACCAGCACACACGCACTTCAGACCTGATCTCCTGTTGTGTGAATATGCACAGCAGGGATCAGGTCTGAATATACAGCTGTCAGTAAGGCAGGGATGTGCTGCTGCCAGTGAGGCAGGGATGTGCTGCTGGTAGTGAAGCAGTGATGTGCTGCTGTCAGCGAAGCAGTGCTGTGCTGCTGTCAGCGAGACAGGGATGTGCTGCTGTCAGCGAGGCAGGGATGTGCTGCTGTCAGCGAAGCAGGGATGTGCTGCTGTCAGCGAAGCAGGGATGTGCTGCTGTCAGCGAGGCAGGGATGTGCTGCTGTCAGCGAGGCAGGGATGTGCTGCTGTCAGCGAGGCAGGGATGTGCTGCTATAAGTGAGGTAGGGATGTGCTGCTGTCATTGAAGCAGGAATGTGCTGCTGCAGTGAGGCAGAGATATGCAGCCCACTATCTCCCTATCACCCCTGCCTGAGTCACACACTTTCCCTGTCACCCCTGCCTCAGTTACCCACTATCTCCCAGTCACCGCTGCCTCAGTCAACCACTATATCTGCGATCCCTGCCTCAGTCACCCACTATACCAGTCACCCCTGCTTTAGTCACCCACTGTCACCCTATCACCCCTGCTTCAGTCACCCACTATCCCTGTCAACCCTGCCTCAGTCACCCACTATCTCCCAGTCACCCCTGCCTCAGTCAGCCACTATCCCTGTCACCCCTGCCTCAGTCTCTTACTGTCCCTGTCACCCCTGCCACAGTCATCCACTATCTCCCTATCACCCCTGCCTTAGTCATTTATTATACCTGTCACCCACTTTCTTCCCATACTTACCCAACCCCTTCCTATCACCCCTCCCTCAGTAACCCACTATCTCCCAGTCATCCCTGCCTCAGTCACCTACTGACACCAGTGCAGACATTTCTGCTGCGGCCTCTCCACTCTCCAGCGTGAACGTCCTGACGACTGAGGAAATCCGCTTCCTAGTTGAGGACTCCGGAAATGAACACTGCCGATATTGCTGTCAGATGACTTTCTACCCAACGGAGGATTTTTGATACTTCCAGCTTTGCCATGCAGTTTCGAGTGCCGCCTTGATGATTTGTGTACACTACCGTGGTGGCGTTGTCAGATTGTACTTGAACAGGCCTGTTCTGTACTAGAGGCAGGGCCAGTGTCAATTAATTGAACACTGCCTGCAATTCCAGAATGTATATCAGGAGGAGAGATTCCTCCCTGGTCCACTGACCCTGGAGAAAGTGTTGCTCCAACACCATGGCCCAGCCCAAAAGACTGGCATCCATTGTCAGGAGGACACAGTTGGAGATCCAGAAGGGATGGTCCCTGCTCAACTGTTGGACCTGTAGCCTCCAGCTCAGTGTCAGACGAACCTCCGGAGTCAAGGAGATCATTTGAGACATCATCCGATGAGGCAGGCCGTCCCACTTGGAGAGGATTAACCTCTGCAGAGGGCGGTAATGAAATTGAGCGTACTCTACCATATCGAAAGCCGACACCATGAGGTCTAGTACTTGCATCGCCATGTGTATCAACACTCTTGGGCGAGAGAGGACGATACTGTCCTGAATTTTCAGGACTTTCTCTGGAGACAGAAACAATTGTTGGCTGTGTGTGTCCAGCAGTGCCCCTAGGTGCACAATGTTCCGAGCAGGGACCAGCGAGGACTTTTTTCAGTTGATGAGCCACCCGTGGACTTTTAGGAATTGGACCGCCAGTTCCAGATAACTGTGGAGAACCTCTTGGGAGTTCACCAGGATCAGCAAGTCGTCCAGATTTGGCAGGATCCTGATTCTCTGATGGTGAAGGGTCGTCATCACGGCCATGACCTTGGTGAATATCCGAGGTGCCGTGGCCAAACCAGAAGGCAGGACTTGAAATCCAAAAACAAACCAGGCACAACACTGCTTAGCTTCCATCATCAGATGAGATTGGACCAGTGGCGTAACTACTGCCCCCGCAGTCCTCGCGGTGGCTTGGGGGCGAGGGGCTGCGGGGGCGCCACTGATTTACAGCAGACTGACATGCGGACGAGCGTCCGCATGTCAGTCTGCAGTCTCCTTCCCTCCGCCGCTTTTTGGAGGGACACGGAGGGCACACAGCGCGCCTCCCTGTGTCCCTCCTGCTGCATCATCTCCGGCGGCCGCGGGTCTAATAGGGGGAAGTGCCGTCCGTGAGCTCTAATTGGCTCACGAACCAGCACTTCCCCCTATTAGACCCGCGGCCGCCGGAGATGATGCAGCAGGAGGGACACAGGAGAGACGAGCTGTGCTCTCCGTGTCCCTCCAAAAAGCGACGGCGGGGGGGGGGGGGGTAAATATCTGGCACTGGGGGCATATATGGCACGGGGGGGGGGGGAGGGAGGAATATCTGGCACTGGGGCATTTCTGGCACTAGGGGGAATATCTGGCACTGGGGGCATATCTGGCACTGGGGGGGATATCTGGCACTGGGGCATATATGGCACTGGGGGGGAATATCTGGCACTGGGGGCATATATGGCACTGGGGGGGGTATCTGGCACTGGGGGCATATATGGCACGGGGGGCATATATGGCACTGGGGGGAATATCTGGCACTGGGGGCATATATGGCACTGGGGGGGAATATCTGGCACTGGGGGCATATGTGTACCTGGCACATGGGGGGGACGACTATATTTGGCACTGGGGCATGTAAGTACCTGGCACCGTGGGGGAATATCTGGCACTGGGGACATATGTGGCACTGGGAGCACAGCCCTAGCAACAAGGACTACCTCCTAGCAACGAGCATGACACCCAGTGCATGAAACATCTGGCAACGAGCATGACACCCAGTGCATGAAACACCTGGCAACGAGCATGACACCCAGTGCATGAAACCCCTGGCAACGAGCATGACACCCTGAGCATGAAAACCCCTGGCACCGTGCATGGAACCAAGAGCATGAAACCCCTGGCAACGAGCATGACACCCAGTGCATGAAACCCCTGACAACGAGCAGGTAATTGAAAAGTAATTAGAAGCCTTACTGTAGGACTTAATGTGTAATGGGCATTACGGTGTGTGGCATAATGTATCACGGACATTGCGGTGTGTGTCATAATGTGTCGCAGGCATTACGGTGTATGGTATACTATATCGCGGGCATTGTGATATGTGGTATAATGTCTCAGGGTCATTGCAGTGTGTGGCATAATGTATCACGGACATTGCGGTGTGTGTCATAATGTGTCAGGCATTACGGTGTGTGGTATACTATATCACGGGCATTGTGGTATGTGGTATAATGTCTCAGGGTCATTGCAGTGTGGCATAATACATAACGGGCATTGCGATGTGTGGCATAGGGTATAACGGGCAGGGCATTGCGGTATGTGTCACAGGCATTACGGTGTATGGTATACTATATCACGGGCATTGTGGTATAATGTCTCAAGGTCATTGCAGTGTGTGGCATAATGTGTCACAGGCATTGTATGTGCTATAATGTATTGGGCATTGCAGTGTGTGGCATAATGTATCACGGACATTGCGGTGTGTGTCATAATGTGTCACAGACGTATGTGCTATAATGTATCAGGGGCATTGCAGTGTGTAGCATAATGTATAACGGGCATTGCGATTCCTGTCATAATGTGTCACAGGCATTACGGTGTGTGGCATAATGTGTCACAGACATTACGGTGTGTGGCATAATGTGTCGGGGGCATTACAGTGTGTGCATATTGTGTCGTGCATTATTGTGTGCGGCATAATGTCTAAGGGCCATTGCAGTATGTGGCATAATGTATACTGGGCATTACTATAAGGAGGAAAAATGACAAATAATGTAAGGGGCATGAATCAGGATTATTTTTCTTTCCTGTGGTGGCAAACGTATGGGCGTGCAGGTTGCAAAACTGGGGTATAAGGTAGTCTTTTCCTGCAATGCCACGCCCCTTTATGCGAAACCACGCCCACTCCAACAAAACCACGCCCCTTTTTTGACGCGCGCGCCTTAGGCGCACGCATATTTATCCCTTTCTTGCTCCCAATTATGGAGCATGAAGGGGGGGGGGGGGGGGGCGCCGAAGAATTTTTTGGCTTGGGGGAGAAAAATTTCTAGTTACGCCACTGGATTGGACATATCCAGTGTGATGCGGCTGTAGATGATTTTTGCTGTTTCTAACTTCTACATCAATGAATAAGTTTCAAAATAGAATGCATCAAGAGAACGGTGTTGGTAGTATAAAACTACCTACAGCACCTGGTATTCCCAGGTGGTCTCACATCCAAGAACAAACCAGGCCTAAGATCAGGTGATATTGGGCATATACAGTGTGGTGTGGCTGTAGATGAGCTTAGTGGTTTCTGTTAGAGTTCTACTTCTAACTACTCGTACATAAATGAATAAGCGGACGATTTATTAAACCTGGTGAAATGATAATTTGCATGGTGATAAAGTACCAGCCAATCAGCTCCTAATTGCCATGTCACAGGCTGGGTTTGAAAAATGACAGTTAGGAGCTGACTGGCTGGTACTTTATCACCTTGCACTTTATCAGTTCCCCAGGCTTAATAGATCTGCCCCAATGTTTCAAAATGGAATGCATCAAGAGAACGGTGTTGGTTTTGTAAAAATACACACAGCTCCTGGTATTTCCTTGTGGTCTCCCATCCAAGTACTAAAACCAGGACCAACACTGCTCAGCTTCCATGATCAGGAGAGATTGGGCAAATCCAGTGTGCTGTGGCTGTAGATGAGCTCGTGGTTTCTGTTAGAGCTCTTCTACTTCTAACTTCTGGTACATAAAAGAATATGTGTAAAAATTAAATGTACAGTACCAAGAAAAGGGTGTTGGTAGTTTAAAAACACCTAAAGAATCTGATAATACATGGATGGGAGACTGCTTGGTAGTAACAAAGTCCAATACTGCTTTGCTTCAAAGATCAAATGAGATTGGGCATATCCAGTGTGGTGTGGCTTTAGATAAGCTTTGTGGTTTCTGTTAGAGCTCTTCTACTTCTAACTACTGGTACATTAATGAATATGTATAAGGTTGTAGTTTATCCAATATCCCTTTACTACCTTACCTCCCCCCCCCCCCCTCCCCTCCCCTCCTTATAGCTTCCTTTGTTCTCTCCTCCTCGTATGTGCGTTATTTGTTTTCTCATACGTCCTAGAGGATGCTGGGATCACATTAAGAACCATGGGGTATAGACGGGATCCGCAGGAGACATGGGCACTTTAAGACTTTCAAAGGGTGTGAACTGTCTCCTCCCTCTATACCCCTCCTCCAGACTCCAGTTTTAGAATTGTGCCCAGTGAGACTGGATGCACTACAGGGGAGCTCTACTGAGTTTCTCTGAAAAGACTTATGTTAGTTTTTCTTATTTTCAGGGAGGCTGCTGGCAACAGTCTCCCTGCTTCGTGGAACTTAGGGGAGAGAAGTATGACCAACTTCTAGTGAGTTCAATGGCTCTGCTTCTGGCTGACAGGACACCATTAGCTCCTGAGGGTGCTGATCGCTGGGTACGCCTAGATGCCCACTCCCGTAGCCTGCCATCACCCCCTTACAGAGCCAGAAGTCAGAAGACAGGCGAGTAGCAGAAGAACAGAAGACTTCTTCTCCAGTGATGGCATTCTGAGGTACCACGCAGCGAGCGGAATGCTGTGCGCCATGCTTCCACACAAACACAGGCACTGCAGGGTGCAGGGCATGTGGGTGGGTGGGGGGGGGGCACCCTGGGCAGCATAAATTCCTCACAAAAGGCTGGCAAAAGTGGACATTAGTGCCTGGGCACTGTCCTTACCCCGCCAGCGTAATTAATTATTTGTTTCTGAGCGGGACAGAAGCGTGCCATTACAGCGGCGGGGCTTCTTCCTCACCTCACCAGCACATCTATAGAGCGTTACAAGTCTATCACTATAGAGTTTATTATTTCCCAGACTGTGTACTTTTGGCGCTGGGTTGTGAGCTGAAAAATCCTCTCTGTCCCTCTGACAGATTTACTGTAGGTCTATCCCCCATAAGCCGATGTGTCTGTGGGTACTTGGTACATGTGTGTCAACATGTCGGTGGCTGAATGTTTTTCCCAAGAGGAAACTATATTAGGAATGCAGACATATGATGGTGGCCCTGTTGGCACCACCAATAACTGACTGGGTGAAAGTTTCAATAATATCAGAGTGAGGTTGGATAAATCTGTGTCCCAGACACAGACGTAGAGAATAGATGTGATGTTCATGGCTATGCTTCTTTTCCCTCAGGCCCGCAAAAATGTTACTACACACTGATACTGACTCGGATACTGATTCCTATGTCGACCATAATATTTCCTGATTAGATCCAATATTGGCAAGGAGCATTCAGTACATGATTGTGGATATTAAGGACATATTAACATCACTGAGGACCCTGCTGTTCCTGACAAAGGGGTCTATATGTATGTATATATAGATATATAATGAAAGCTGATGTAACGTTTCTCCATCTCTGTTTGAGAAAGTCTGGGCCAGCTCGACAAGATGGCTTCAAATCCCCAAAAGGTTTCCGATTGTTTATTCATTTCCTGCTGCGGACAGAATAAAGTGGGAGTCACCCCCTGTTCTGCACGGGGCCCTGTCACAAATCCAGCGGATCGTATGCAGGAAGCTACATTATTTCTAGTTATGTAACCACGGGTACATTACTTAGACCTGCCATTACATGCGCATGGGTGAGTAGTAGTATTCAAGAATTGGTCGAATACCTTGTCTTCCGATATAGATATCTTGGAGAGATGGGATACTCCTTACGTTGGATCATATCAAGGACACTGCAGCATACTTACGACTGCAAGGGATATAGGACTCTTGAGTTCACGGGCCAATTTCATGGCAGTCTCGGATAGGAGGGCATTGTGGATTCACCAAGGGAATGCTGATGCTGACTCCAAGAAGAAAGGGAGTCTCTTCCCTATGAAGGTGAAGCCTTGTTTGGTGACTGCCTAGTTAATTTGATCTCGGCAGCTCCCGCAGGTAAGTCAACCTTCTTGCCCTATGTTCCCTCTCAACGGATGAAGACGCATCATTGTCTAACGCAGTCATTTTGTCCCAATAGATATGCAAGAAGTTAAGATTCCCCTTTCTTTGCAGGTAGAGGAAGGAGAAGAGGGAAGAGGTCTGTAGCCTCTTCAAGATCGCAGGAGCAGAGATCGTCCTCTGCTTCTGCCAAATCCACTGCATGACGCTGGGGCTCTCTTGCAGGAGCCCACACCAGTGGGGGCACGTCTAAAACACTTCAGTCAGTTCTGGATTAATTTGGACCTGGACTCGTGGGTTTTACAAATAGTGTCACAAGGGTACAAACTGGGGTTTCAAGACGTTCCCCCTCACCGATTGTTCAAATCGGCCTTAGTCAGCAGGGAGAAGGTTTTTATTCAAGCCTCTTCGTGCTCCCGAAGCCGGACGGCTCAGTCAGACCAATCTTAAATCTGAAATCCCTCAATTTCTACCTAAAGAAATTCAATTTCAAGATGGAATCTCTCAGGGTAGGGATCTCCAGTCCGGAGGAAGGAGATTTCATGGTTTTGGTAGACATAAGGATGCCTAATTACATGTTCCCGTTTAGCCACTGCATCAAGCTACCTGAGGTTTGCAATTCAGGATTGTCATTACCAATTTCAGACGTTGCCGTTTGGTCTGTCCACGGCTCCGAGGATTTTCACCAGGGTGATGGTGGAAATGATGGTTCTCCTTCGCAAGCAAGGAGTCACAATTATGCCGTACTTGGATGATCTCCTGATAAAGGCGAGATCCAGGGACCAGTTGGTGCAAAACATCTACTCTCCCTGACAGTTCTTCAACAACATGGTTGGCTCCTAAACTTGCCAAAATCGCAGTTGGTCCCAATGACGCGGTTGTTGTTTTTGGGAGTCATACTGTTAGGCGCCGGGGTCCGCTTGATGGTCTGCGCGGCCCGGCGCCTAGCAACTAGAGACGCCGTGCACGTACAGCCGCCGGCTCCCTAGCAACGCTAGACGCCGGGCGCGCTGAGCCGCACGGACCCTAGCAACGGGGACGCCACTGGCGGACCGCGTTCCCCGTTGCTAGGCTTTAGGAAATTAAGATATTCACCTGCTCTCTGGCCGTGCAGCAAGGCAGCTGCACGGCATTTATTCTAATCAGCCTTTAGCAGCTGATTGGAGGACTCCTTGTTAAATACACTCCCAGGGCTTCTCACAGACGCCGGTAATAGCTTCCTGCATGCTGCCTTTGTTTGCTGAGAGTCTGTTTCCAGTCCTGCTGTATCCGGTCATTCCAGTCCGCAGAAGTCCGGTATTCGGGAGTTGTCATCTCATCCCAAGAGGTCGTTTGGTTCCCTGGAGTCCTGACTGATCACCGTTTTATATCCAGTGGTGTTCGTGAGTTGCGGCTCTGCCGTGTGTTGCGGCTCAGCCGCTTTACCTTTTATATTTTGTGTTTGGAGCATTTGCGGAGGGTTCCGCTTCCACAAGTCCTCTCTGGTACTTGGCGGTGCCGGGTAGGAGAATTGGACAAGTGGATATTTTGGTTGTCCTTTTTCCTGGCGGTTTCTCCGCACATATTATAGTTTTGAGTTTGCTTAGCCCCTGGCCTGGTTGTTTAGTTAGAGGGCCTCTTGTTATCACCCTGTCTCGGGTTTCCCTTTGTCTCTCATTAAGACCGGGGGGCATCGAAGTTGGGCAGACATAATCCGCCCTTCAAACGCGGCTGCCAAGGGCTCAAGAAACCATAGTCTCGCAGGGGATTTCTGACAACACGGGTAAGACAACAGAGTTAGGGCGCCAGGGGCTATTTTCCTGTCCTGCTCCCTTCCCCAGCATTCCGTTCCAGTGCTCCAGTCCTTGCCATAAGATCTTCTCTGACCAGAGTGCTGGAATCATAACATTATTACCGGCCATACCAAAACTTAAAATTAAACGGGGTTTAATTTTTTCTCATTCAGTTTTGTGAGAGTTTATCGGCCTCATGAATCCAACAGGTTTAGTGCCAAATCCTGGTCAGCTCTTAGTCAGCCAGATTCAAGAACTTACTCAGATGGTTCAGGATCTTTCTCTTCGGGTGAAGTCGCAGGAAGATCTTTTGCGAGCTTCCCCAAGGGTAGTCCCTGAACCAAAGATGCATTTGCCTGACCGTTTTTCTGGTGATAGAAAAGAGTTTTTTAATTTTAAAGAATCCTGTAAACTTTATTTTCGTTTAAGACCGACTTCCTCGGGTACTGAATCTCAGCGGGTCGGGTTTATTATTTCTTTGCTCCAGGGGGATCCTCAGACCTGGGCATTTGGTTTAAGAGCAGAGGATCCGGCATTGTTGTCAGTTGACGCTTTTTTTGAGTCTTTAGGGCTCTTGTATGATGACCCTGATAGAGAGGCGTCCGCTGAAAGTCAGTTGCGCGCTCTCAGACAGGGTAGAAATCCTGCAGAGGTTTATTGGCCCTCATTCCGAGTTGTTCGCTCGCAAGGCGAATGTAGCAGAGTTACACACGCTAAGCCGCCGCCTACTGGGAGTGAATCTTAGCTTCTTAAAATTGCGACCGACGTACGCGCAATATTGCGATTACAAACGAGTTAGCAGTTTCAGAGTAGCTCCAGACTTACTCTGCCTGTGCGATCATTTCAGTGCTTGTCGTTCCTGGTTGACGTCACAAACACACCCAGCGTTCGCCCAGGCACTCCCACCGTTTCCCCGGCCACTCCTGCGTTTTTCCCGGAAACGGTAGCGTTTTCAGCCACACGCCCCTGAAACGCCGTGTTTCCGCCCAGTAACACCCATTTCCTGTCAATCACATTACGATCGCCGGAGCGAAGAAAAAGCCGTGAGTAAAAATACTTTCATCATAGTAAAGTTACTTGGCGCAGTCGCAGTGCGAACATTGCGCATGCGTACTAAGCGGATTTTCACTGCGATGCGATGAAAAATACCGAGCGAACAACTCGGAATGAGGGCCATTGTACGGAGTTTCGCCGTTGGTCGAACGACTGTGGCTGGAATGACCCAGCCCTGCGCAGTCAGTTTCGCCTCGGCTTATCAGAGTCTATAAAAGACAGTCTCCTTCAGTACCCCGCTCCTGAGACTCTCGATAAACTCATGGAGCTTTCTATTAAGATTGATCGTCGTCTCAGAGAGCGGAGGGCTGAAAAAGGAGCACCTGTAAGGTCAAGTCCGTGTGTAAATTCCATTCCTGAAGACGTAGAGGAGACCATGCAGATGGGTCTCTCCCGGCTGTCTCCTGAAGAAAGAGCCAGAAGGCAAAATTCTGGTCTTTGTCTGTACTGTGGGGGTAAGGGACATTTTGCTCGTAATTGTCCGAACAAGTCGGGAAACGCTTTGACCAGGTGAATTGTGAGGGGGTTCACCTAGGTCTGCAGCTTATCTCCTCGAATAACTCCCTTTTAGTCCCAGTTAAAGTTTCCTTTGGCAGCCTCAGTTCTTCGGTGTCGGCTTTTGTTGACAGTGGAGCTGCAGGAAACTTTATGGATTTAACTTGGGCTAAGGCCTTAGGCATTCCTCAGTTACCTTTGGGTAGGTGTGTCACCATGCATGGCTTAGATGGGAGTCCGCTGTCTAATGGGATTATTTCTCTCCGTACACCCCCTGCACTACTTACAGTAGGAGCTCTACATTCCGAGAAAATCGAGTTCTTTCTTACATATTGCCCAGCAGTTCCAGTTGTTCTGGGTCACCCTTGGCTGGCCTTTCATAATCCCACCATTGATTGGCGGTCGGGGGAGATTTCACATTGGGGTACTTTTTGTGATAAGGAATGTATCACGTTTCCAGTCAGAGTAGCAGCTATCATTCCAGAACTCATTCCGGTGGAATACCAGGAGTTTGCTGATGTTTTCTCCAAAGGCAATGCGGACATTCTGCCTCCCCATCGGCCTTATGATTGTGCTATTGAGTTAATTCCTGGTGCCGCATTGCCAAAGGGAAGATTATATGCATTATCCGGGCCAGAAACTGCGGCTATGAATGATTATGTAAAGGAGAGCCTTGAGAAAGGATTTATTAGACCATCAAAATCTCCTTTAAGTGCAGGCTTCTTCTTTGTGGAGAAAAAGGATGGCTCGCTTAGACCTTGCATTGATTTTAGAGCCCTGAATAAGATCTCAGTTAAAAACACCTATCCTTTGCCGTTGATTTCTGTACTCTTTGATCAGTTACGTTCTGCTGTGATTTTTTCTAAAATTGACCTTAGAGGAGCGTACAACCTCATCCGAATTAAATCTGGAGATGAGTGGAAAACGGCCTTCAGTACTCAGTCGGGTCACTACGAATACCTGGTGATGCCGTTCGGCCTGTCCAATGCTCCGGCAGTTTTTCAAGACCTCATTAACGATGTGCTCCGTGACTTCCTAGGGAAATTCGTGGTCGTTTACTTAGACGACATCCTGATTTTTTCTAAATCAATGGAACAACATGTTACCCAGGTGCGTCTGGTTCTTCAAAAGTTATGTGAGAATCATTTATATGCCAAGCTGGAGAAGTGTGAGTTTCATGTCACGGAAGTATCTTTTTTAGGGTACATAATTTCCCCTCAGGGATTTTCCATGGAACCAAAGAAACTCCAGGCCATCCTTAGTTGGGCGCAACCCACCAATTTAAAAGCAATTAAGCGTTTTTTAGGGTTTGCGAATTATTATAGGAGGTTCATTCATTCTTTTTCTGACCTGGTTGCTCCCATTGTAGCTCTGACAAAGAAAGGAGCGGATCCTACCAACTGGTCGCATGAAGCTGAGTTGTCCTTCCGGGCCTTGAAACAAGCCTTTGTCTCGGCTCCAGTCCTCAGACTTCCTAATCCGGAATTGCCCTTTGTGGTGGAGGTTGATGCCTTGGAGGTTGGAGTGGGGGCTATCCTTTCTCAAAAGGATCCGGAGTCTCTGGAGTTACATCCTTGTGCCTTTATGTCCAGGAAATTCTCCTCCGCTGAATCCAACTATGACGTTGGTAATCGGGAGTTACTGGCGGTAAAATGGGCTTTCGAGGAGTGGAGGCATTGGCTGGAGGGAGCAAAACATACTATTTCGGTATTGACTGACCATAAGAACCTGCAATACATTGAATCGGCTAAGCGGCTTAATGCCCGGCAGGCACGTTGGGCATTATTTTTTACGCGTTTCAAATTTATAACCACTTTCAGGCCTGGTTCCAAGAATACTAAGGCTGATGCCCTGTCACATAGCTTTCTTCCGGTTCACAATAACAATCCTGTTACCCCCATACTTCCATCTTCGGTCATCTGGGCGGGCCTCACACAAGATTTATTTACCCAGTTAAAACAGCTTCAACACCAAGCTCCTAGAATTACTCCTGCTGGTCGTCTTTACGTCCCTGAGTTTTTGAGAGTTACTGTTTTAACGGAATTCCATGATAACAAAGTTTCAGGGCATCCAGGAGTCTCTAAGACATTGGAGTTAGTCTCTCGCTCAGTATGGTGGCCTGGTCTTTCTAAAGACGTCAAGGAATTTGTTTATTCATGTCAGGTTTGTGCACAGCATAAGGTTCCCCGTTCCTTGCCCATCGGGCAACTTATGCCCTTAAATGTTCCTCTCAGGCCATGGTCTCATATTTCTATGGATTTTGTGGTTGACCTTCCCCTTTCAGCCGGATTCCGAGTCATATGGGTGGTAGTGGACCGTTTTAGTAAAATGGCTCATTTTATTGCTCTTCCCCGATTGCCTTCTGCCCAAGGGTTGGCAGTTTTGTTTCTCCGCCATGTATTCAGGCTTCATGGGTTGCCTACTGATATTGTTTCTGATCGGGGTCCACAATTCATCGCACAATTCTGGAAATGTTTTTGTGCCTCATTGAAGATGAAATTGTCGTTAACATCCGGTTACCACCCACAATCCAACGGGCAAACCGAACGAGTTAACCAATCATTGAAACAATATTTGCGCTTGTATTCAGCCAAACTCCAGAATGATTGGTCCGAGTTTCTTCCGTTGGCTGAATTTGCTTACAATAATTCTTGTCATTCCTCCACTAAAGAGTCTCCATTCTTTTCAGTTTTTGGTTTTCACCCCAGAGCTAATTCTTTTTTTCATCATTCCTCAGTCTCCTCGCTTACCTTAACCTCCCATCTCAGAGCCATTTGGAAAAAGGTGCACCTTGCTCTCAGAAAAGCGGCCTTTCGAGAGAAGAAATTTTCTGACAGGCTCCGACGTCCTTGCACTTTTAAGGTGGGAGATAGGGTGTGGTTGTCGACTCGCAACATCAGGCTTCGACAATCCTCAGCTAGACTAGGACCCAAATTTATTGGGCCATTTCTTATTATTAAAAGAGTCAACCCAGTTGCCTTTCGGTTACGTTTACCAAGATCTCTCCGGATTGGAAATACGTTTCATTGTTCCCTGTTGAAACAATACGTTTCTTCCAGTAGATTTCCTCGGAAGATCTCTCAGGGTAGATCTCCAGTAGATGTACAGGGACAACAGGAGTTCTTGGTAGAGAAGGTTCTCGATTCCAAATTGTCCCGGGATCGGCTGTATTTTCTGGTTCACTGGAAAGGCTATGGTCCGGAGGAAAGGTCTTGGGTCCTGGATAAGGATCTTCATGCCCCGAGGCTCAAGAGGGCATTTTTTCGGGAATTTCCTCAGAAACCTGGCTTTAGGGGTTCCTTGACCCCTCCTCAAGGGGGGGGTACTGTTTGGCGCCGGGGTCCGCTTGATGGTCTGCGCGGCCCGGCGCCTAGCAACTAGAGATGCCGTGCACGTACAGCCGCCGGCTCCCTAGCAACGCTAGACGCCGGGCGCGCTGAGCCGCACGGACCCTAGCAACGGGGACGCCACTGGCGGACCGCATTCCCCGTTGCTAGGCTTTAGGAAATTAAGATATTCACCTGCTCTCTGGCCGTGCAGCAAGGCAGCTGCACGGCATTTATTCTAATCAGCCATTAGCATTAGAGACCTGAGACAAAGAGATCTGAATTATATGAGAGCCGACCAGAGGAAACACAAATTATGCAGTCAAGTGTCCCACATTTGGGGAAATCGCAGATGCAGCACACCCAGAGTGCAATGGGTGAGCCTTGCCCTGGGAGAAGCACCTTCCTGATCATACCTGGCAGGTAAGTAGGAGTTGGGCAAGAGCTGAGGAGGGTCGCTGCTCGGGCACCCCCCTGTCAAGTGAAGGAGATCCAACTGAGGCAGCACAAGAGAACTCTCGAAAGAAGAACAAGGCTAGAGGAAGATCTGAGACACAGAAATCTGGCTTTTACCAGAGCTGACCAGAGGAAAGCACAAACACAGTCCCCCACTACCACAAATAATGCAGTCGAGTTTCCCACATTTGGGGAAATCACAGGGGTCAGCATACCCAGATTGCAATGAATGAACCTCACCCTGGGAGAACAATCTTCATGACCATGGTATCTCCTATGCAAAATAAGTATGATTTGGGATAGGGCTGGGGAGGGCCGCTGCTCAGGCACATCTCTGTCAAGTAAAGGAGATTCAACTGAGGCAGCACAACCTAACCGTGGTTTTTTTTTCATTCTTTATACCGTCATAGTGTCATACTAGTTGTTACGAGTATACTACTATCTCTTTATCAACCAGTGTACAGTGCGGTAGTTCACGGCTGTGGCTACCTCTGTGTCGGCAGTCGGCAGGCAGTCCGTCCATCCATAATTGTATTATAATATATACCACCTAACCGTGGTTTTTTTTTCATTCTTTATACCGTCATAGTCAGTCATACTAGTTGTTACGAGTATACTACTATCTCTTTATCAACCAGTGTACAGTGCGGTAGTTCACGGCTGTGGCTACCTCTGTGTCGGAACTCGGCAGGCAGTCCGTCCATCCATAATTGTATTACAATATATACCACCTAACCGTGGTTTTTTTTTCATTCTTTATACCGTCATAGTCAGTCATACTAGTTGTTACGAGTATACTACTATCTCTTTATCAACCAGTGTACAGTGCGGTAGTTCACGGCTGTGGCTACCTCTGTGTCGGAACTCGGCAGGCAGTCCGTCCATCCATAATTGTATTACAATATATACCACCTAACCGTGGTTTTTTTTTCATTCTTTATACCGTCATAGTCAGTCATACTAGTTGTTACGAGTATACTACTATCTCTTTATCAACCAGTGTACAGTGCGGTAGTTCACGGCTGTGGCTACCTCTGTGTCGGAACTCGGCAGGCAGTCCGTCCATCCATAATTGTATTATTATAATATATACCACCTAACCATGGTTTTTTTTTCATTCTTTATACCGTCATAGTGTCATACTAGTTGTTACGAGTATACTACTATCTCTTTATCAACCAGTGTACAGTGCGGTAGTTCACGGCTGTGGCTACCTCTGTGTCGGCAGTCGGCAGGCAGTCCGTCCATCCATAATTGTATTATAATATATACCACCTAACCGTGGTTTTTTTTTCATTCTTTATACCGTCATAGTCAGTCATACTAGTTGTTACGAGTATACTACTATCTCTTTATCAACCAGTGTACAGTGCGGTAGTTCACGGCTGTGGCTACCTCTGTGTCGGAACTCGGCAGGCAGTCCGTCCATCCATAATTGTATTACAATATATACCACCTAACCGTGGTTTTTTTTTCATTCTTTATACCGTCATAGTCAGTCATACTAGTTGTTACGAGTATACTACTATTTCTTTATCAACCAGTGTACAGTGCGGTAGTTCACGGCTGTGGCTACCTCTGTGTCGGAACTCGGCAGGCAGTCCGTCCATCCATAATTGTATTATTATAATATATACCACCTAACCGTGGTTTTTTTTTCATTCTTTATACCGTCATAGTGTCATACTAGTTGTTACGAGTATACTACTATCTCTTTATCAACCAGTGTACAGTGCGGTAGTTCACGGCTGTGGCTACCTCTGTGTCGGCAGTCGGCAGGCAGTCCGTCCATCCATAATTGTATTATAATATATACCACCTAACCGTGGTTTTTTTTTCATTCTTTATACCGTCATAGTCAGTCATACTAGTTGTTACGAGTATACTACTATCTCTTTATCAACCAGTGTACAGTGCGGTAGTTCACGGCTGTGGCTACCTCTGTGTCGGAACTCGGCAGGCAGTCCGTCCATCCATAATTGTATTACAATATATACCACCTAACCGTGGTTTTTTTTTCATTCTTTATACCGTCATAGTCAGTCATACTAGTTGTTACGAGTATACTACTATCTCTTTATCAACCAGTGTACAGTGCGGTAGTTCACGGCTGTGGCTACCTCTGTGTCGGCACTCGGCAGGCAGTCCGTCCATCCATAATTGTATTACAATATATACCACCTAACCGTGGTTTTTTTATACCACCTAACCGTGGCAGTCCGTCCATAATTGTATACTAGTATCCAATCCATCCATCTCCATTGTTTACCTGAGGTGCCTTTTAGTTCTGCCTATAAAATATGGAGAACAAAAAAGTTGAGGTTCCAAAATTAGGGAAAGATCAAGATCCACTTCCACCTCGTGCTGAAGCTGCTGCCACTAGTCATGGCCGAGACGATGAAATGCCAGCAACGTCGTCTGCCAAGGCCGATGCCCAATGTCATAGTACAGAGCATGTCAAATCCAAAACACCAAATATCAGAAAAAAAAGGACTCCAAAACCTAAAATAAAATTGTCGGAGGAGAAGCGTAAACTTGCCAATATGCCATTTACCACACGGAGTGGCAAGGAACGGCTGAGGCCCTGGCCTATGTTCATGGCTAGTGGTTCAGCTTCACATGAGGATGGAAGCACTCAGCCTCTCGCTAGAAAACTGAAAAGACTCAAGCTGGCAAAAGCACCGCAAAGAACTGTGCGTTCTTTGAAATCCCAAATCCACAAGGAGAGTCCAATTGTGTCGGTTGCGATGCCTGACCTTCCCAACACTGGACGTGAAGAGCATGCGCCTTCCACCATTTGCACGCCCCCTGCAAGTGCTGGAAGGAGCACCCGCAGTCCAGTTCCTGATAGAGATGAGCGGGTTCGGTTTCTCTGAAACCGAACCCGCACGAACTTCATGTTTTTTTCACGGGTCCGAGCAGACTCGGATCCTCCCGCCTTGCTCGGTTAACCCGAGCGCGCCCGAACGTCATCATGACGCTGTCGGATTCTCGCGAGACTCGGATTCTATATAAGGAGCCGCGCGTCGCCGCCATTTTCACACGTGCATTGAGATTGATAGGGAGAGGACGTGGCTGGCGTCCTCTCCATTAGAAATTAGATTAGAAGAGAGAGAGAGATTGTGCAGAGTCAGACAGAGTTTACCACAGTGACCAGTGCAGTTGTTGTTAGTTAACTTTTATTTATTTTAATATAATATATCCGTTCTCTGCTATATCCGTTCTCTGCCTGAAAAAAAACGATACACAGCAGCAGCCAGTCACACAGTGTGACTCAGTCTGTGTGCACTCAGCTCAGCCCAGTGTGCTGCACATCAATGTATAAAAGGCAAAGCTTATAATAATTGTGGGGGAGACTGGGGAGCACTGCAGGTTGTTATAGCAGGAGCCCCCAGGAGTACATAATATTATATTAATTTAAAATTAAACAGTGCACACTTTTGCTGCAGGAGTGCCACTGCCAGTGTGACTAGTGGTGACCAGTGCCTGACCACCAGTATAGTAGTATATTGTTGTATGTATTGTATACTATCTCTTTATCAACCAGTCTATATTAGCAGCAGACACAGTACAGTGCGGTAGTTCACGGCTGTGGCTACCTCTGTGTCGGCAGTCGGAACTCGGCAGGCAGTCCGTCCATCCATAATTGTATTACAATATATACCACCTAACCGTGGTATTTTTTTTTCTTTCTTTATACCGTCGTCATAGTGTCATACTAGTTGTTACGAGTATACTACTATCTCTTTATCAACCAGTGTACAGTGCGGTAGTTCACGGCTGTGGCTACCTCTGTGTCGGCAGTCGGCAGGCAGTCCGTCCATCCATAATTGTATTATTATTATAATATATACCACCTAACCGTGGTTTTTTTTTCATTCTTTATACCGTCGTCATAGTGTCATACTAGTTGTTACGAGTATACTACTATCTCTTTATCAACCAGTGTACAGTGCGGTAGTTCACGGCTGTGGCTACCTCTGTGTCGGAACTCGGCAGGCAGTCCGTCCATCCATAATTGTATTATATACCACCTAACCGTGGTTTTTTTATACCACCTAACCGTGGCAGTCCGTCCATAATTGTATACTAGTATCCAATCCATCCATCTCCATTGTTTACCTGAGGTGCCTTTTAGTTCTGCCTATAAAATATGGAGAACAAAAAAGTTGAGGTTCCAAAATTAGGGAAAGATCAAGATCCACTTCCACCTCGTGCTGAAGCTGCTGCCACTAGTCATGGCCGAGACGATGAAATGCCAGCAACGTCGTCTGCCAAGGCCGATGCCCAATGTCATAGTACAGAGCATGTCAAATCCAAAACACCAAATATCAGAAAAAAAAGGACTCCAAAACCTAAAATAAAATTGTCGGAGGAGAAGCGTAAACTTGCCAATATGCCATTTACCACACGGAGTGGCAAGGAACGGCTGAGGCCCTGGCCTATGTTCATGGCTAGTGGTTCAGCTTCACATGAGGATGGAAGCACTCAGCCTCTCGCTAGAAAAATGAAAAGACTCAAGCTGGCAAAAGCAGCACAGCAAAGAACTGTGCATTCTTCGAAATCCCAAATCCGAATTCCGAGCCCACCCGCTGGCGGTGATGCAGGGCAGTCTGGAGCGACTGCTGATGCTGACATCTGGTCCGGACTGAAGGACCTGACAACCATTACGGACATGTCGTCTACTGTCACTGCATATGATTCTCTCACCATTGATAGAATGGTGGAGGATTATATGAGTGACCGCATCCAAGTAGGCACGTCACACAGTCCGTACTTATACTGGCAGGAAAAAGAGGCAATTTGGAGGCCCTTGCACAAACTGGCTTTATTCTACCTAAGTTGCCCTCCCACAAGTGTGTACTCCGAAAGAGTGTTTAGTGCCGCCGCTCACCTTGTCAGCAATCGGCGTACGAGGTTACATCCAGAAAATGTGGAGAAGATGATGTTCATTAAAATGAATTATAATCAATTCCTCCGCGGAGACATTGACCAGCAGCAATTGCCTCCACAAAGTACACAGGGAGCTGACATGGTGGATTCCAGTGGGGACGAATTGATAATCTGTGAGGAGGGGGATGTACACGGTGATATATCGGAGGATGATGATGAGGTGGACATCTTGCCTCTGTAGAGCCAGTTTGTGCAAGGAGAGATTAATTGCTTCTTTTTTGGTGGGGGTCCAAACCAACCCGTCATTTCAGTCACAGTCGTGTGGCAGACCCTGTCACTGAAATGATGGGTTGGTTAAAGTGTGCATGTCCTGTTTTGTTTATACAACATAAGGGTGGGTGGGAAGGGCCCAAGGACAATTCCATCTTGCACCTCTTTTTTCTTTTATTTTTCTTTGCGTCATGTGCTGTTTGGGGAGGGTTTTTTGGAAGGGACATCCTGCGTGACACTGCAGTGCCACTCCTAGATGGGCCCGGTGTTTGTGTCGGCCACTAGGGTCGCTTATCTTTCTCACACAGTCAGCTACCTCATTGCGCCTCTTTTTTTCTTTGCGTCATGTGCTGTTTGGGGAGGGTTTTTTGGAAGGGACATCCTGCGTGACACTGCAGTGCCACTCCTAGATGGGCCAGGTGTTTGTGTCGGCCACTAGGGTCGCTAATCTTACTCACACAGCTACCTCATTGCGCCTCTTTTTTTCTTTGCGTCATGTGCTGTTTGGGGAGGGTTTTTTGGAAGGGACATCCTGCGTGACACTGCAGTGCCACTCCTAGATGGGCCCGGTGTTTGTGTCGGCCACTAGGGTCGCTAATCTTACTCACACAGCTACCTCATTGCGCCTCTTTTTTTCTTTGCGTCATGTGCTGTTTGGGGAGGGTTTTTTGGAAGGGACATCCTGCGTGACACTGCAGTGCCACTCCTAGATGGGCCCGGTGTTTGTGTCGGCCACTAGGGTCGCTGAGCTTAGTCATCCAGCGACCTCGGTGCAAATTTTAGGACTAAAAATAATATTGTGAGGTGTAAGGTGTTCAGAATAGACTGAAAATGAGTGTTAATTATGGTTATTGAGGTTAATAATACTATGGGATCAAAATGACCCCCAAATTCAATGTTTTAAGATGTTTTTTAGGGTTTTTTGAAAAAACCACCCGAATCCAAAACACACCCGAATCCGACAAAAAAAATTCGGTGAGGTTTTTCCAAAACGCGGTCGAACCCAAAACACGGCCGCGGAACCGAACCCAAAACCAAAACACAAAACCCGAAAAATTTCAGGCGCTCATCTCTAGTTCCTGATAGTCAGATTGAAGATGTCAGTGTTGAAGTACACCAGGATGAGGAGGATATGGGTGTTGCTGGCGCTGGGGAGGAAATTGACCAGAAGGATTCTGATGGTGAGGTGGTTTGTTTAAGTCAGGCACCCGGGGAGACACCTGTTGTCCGTGGGAGGAATATGGCCGTTGACATGCCAGGTGAAAATACCAAAAAAATCAGCTCTTCGGTGTGGAGGTATTTCACCAGAAATGCGGACAACAGGTGTCAAGCCGTGTGTTCCCTTTGTCAAGCTGTAATAAGTAGGGGTAAGGACGTTAACCACCTCGGAACATCCTCCCTTATACGTCACCTGCAGCGCATTCATAATAAGTCAGTGACAAGTTCAAAAACTTTGGGTGACAGCGGAAGCAGTCCACTGACCAGTAAATCCCTTCCTCTTGTAACCAAGCTCACGCAAACCACCCCACCAACTCCCTCAGTGTCAATTTCCTCCTTCCCCAGGAATGCCAATAGTCCTGCAGGCCATGTCACTGGCAAGTCTGACGAGTCCTCTCCTGCCTGGGATTCCTCCAATGCATCCTTGCGTGTAACGCCTACTGCTGCTGGCGCTGCTGTTGTTGCCGCTGGGAGTCGATGGTCATCCCAGAGGGGAAGTCGTAAGCCCACTTGTACTACTTCCAGTAAGCAATTGACTGTTCAACAGTCCTTTGCGAGGAAGATGAAATATCACAGCAGTCATCCTACTGCAAAGCGGATAACTGAGTCCTTGACAACTATGTTGGTGTTAGACGTGCGTCCGGTATCCGCCGTTAGTTCACAGGGAACTAGACAATTTATTGAGGCAGTGTGCCCCCGTTACCAAATACCATCTAGGTTCCACTTCTCTAGGCAGGCGATACCGAGAATGTACACGGACGTCAGAAAAAGACTCACCAGTGTCCTAAAAAATGCAGTTGTACCCAATGTCCACTTAACCACGGACATGTGGACAAGTGGAGCAGGGCAGGGTCAGGACTATATGACTGTGACAGCCCACTGGGTAGATGTATGGACTCCCGCCGCAAGAACAGCAGCGGCGGCACCAGTAGCAGCATCTCGCAAACGCCAACTCTTTCCTAGGCAGGCTACGCTTTGTATCACCGCTTTCCAGAATACGCACACAGCTGAAAACCTCTTACGGCAACTGAGGAAGATCATCGCGGAATGGCTTAACCCAATTGGACTCTCCTGTGGATTTGTGGCATCGGACAACGCCAGCAATATTGTGTGTGCATTAAATATGGGCAAATTCCAGCACGTCCCATGTTTTGCACATACCTTGAATTTGGTGGTGCAGAATTTTTTAAAAAACGACAGGGGCGTGCAAGAGATGCTGTCGGTGGCCAGAAAAATTGCGGGACACTTTCGGCGTACAGGCACCACGTACAGAAGACTGGAGCACCACCAAAAACTACTGAACCTGCCCTGCCATCATCTGAAGCAAGAAGTGGTAACGAGGTGGAATTCAACCCTCTATATGCTTCAGAGGTTGGAGGAGCAGCAAAAGGCCATTCAAGCCTATACAATTGAGCACGATATAGGAGATGGAATGCACCTGTCTCAAGTGCAGTGGAGAATGATTTCAACGTTGTGCAAGGTTCTGATGCCCTTTGAACTTGCCACACGTGAAGTCAGTTCAGACACTGCCAGCCTGAGTCAGGTCATTCCCCTCATCAGGCTTTTGCAGAAGAAGCTGGAGGCATTGAAGAAGGAGCTAACACGGAGCGATTCCGCTAGGCATGTGGGACTTGTGGATGCAGCCCTTAATTCGCTTAACAAGGATTCACGGGTGGTCAATCTGTTGAAATCAGAGCACTACATTTTGGCCACCGTGCTCGATCCTAGATTTAAAGCCTACCTTGGATCTCTCTTTCCGGCAGACACAGGTCTGCTGGGGTTGAAAGACCTGCTGGTGACAAAATTGTCAAGTCAAGCGGAACGCGACCTGTCAACATCTCCTCCTTCACATTCTCCCGCAACTGGGGGTGCGAGGAAAAGGCTCAGAATTCCGAGCCCACCCGCTGGCGGTGATGCAGGGCAGTCTGGAGCGACTGCTGATGCTGACATCTGGTCCGGACTGAAGGACCTGACAACGATTACGGACATGTCGTCTACTGTCACTGCATATGATTCTCTCAACATTGATAGAATGGTGGAGGATTATATGAGTGACCGCATCCAAGTAGGCACGTCACACAGTCCGTACTTATACTGGCAGGAAAAAGAGGCAATTTGGAGGCCCTTGCACAAACTGGCTTTATTCTACCTAAGTTGCCCTCCCACAAGTGTGTACTCCGAAAGAGTGTTTAGTGCCGCCGCTCACCTTGTCAGCAATCGGCGTACGAGGTTACATCCAGAAAATGTGGAGAAGATGATGTTCATTAAAATGAATTATAATCAATTCCTCCGCGGAGACATTGACCAGCAGCAATTGCCTCCACAAAGTACACAGGGAGCTGAGATGGTGGATTCCAGTGGGGACGAATTGATAATCTGTGAGGAGGGGGATGTACACGGTGATATATCGGAGGGTGAAGATGAGGTGGACATCTTGCCTCTGTAGAGCCAGTTTGTGCAAGGAGAGATTAATTGCTTCTTTTTTGGGGGGGGTCCAAACCAACCCGTCATATCAGTCACAGTCGTGTGGCAGACCCTGTCACTGAAATGATGGGTTGGTTAAAGTGTGCATGTCCTGTTTTGTTTATACAACATAAGGGTGGGTGGGAGGGCCCAAGGATAATTCCATCTTGCACCTCTTTTTTCTTTTCTTTTTCTTTGCATCATGTGCTGATTGGGGAGGGTTTTTTGGAAGGGACATCCTGCGTGACACTGTAGTGCCACTCCTAGATGGGCCCGGTGTTTGTGTCGGCCACTAGGGTCGCTAATCTTACTGCCCGTCAGCAGCTATTCTAATGTTGCTGCCAACGGGTGCGACATGTTTATTTCAGCTCGCTACCCCCAGGGGAAACAAGCTGAAATGTGTGCAAAGAGACCCATTTGGGCAACCAAACGGTGTCTTTTCATGATCGCGCCCATTACTTTATTCAGGTTTAGGTGCTTTGTGCACCTAAACCAGAGTGTAATGGGCGCAATAATTGAGGGCATTTGAATTTCCCTTATATGTGTGTGTGTGTGATATACACACAGACACACATACTGTATTTCTTTATATAATGGACACCTCAGTTTCTCAGTAATCTATTTCTATTCATTCATGTCCTGCCCCCTACTCTGTCAGACCCCTTCCCCTCTACTTTTCTGACCCCAAACGCCACTCATTCTTGTTGAGTGCTGGTGGGCCCATTCAGAATTTTGCTATGGGGCCCACAAAGGTCTAGTTACGCCACTGGGCAGGGTTGTAGAGGAGGCGGTGCAAGGCATCCTGGGAACAGTCAAAGCTTTAGCCTGTTGGTGCCTTGGATCAAGATCCAACTCTACACCCCGATGTTAGTGTAGTGCCTTTTGGGGTTAAGGTTTTACAGAAAGTTACAGGTTTTTTTAATTTAGTAAAATATGCCCCATTTTAAAGATAGGGCATTTACATTTGTTGCACCTGTTGCAGTACATAGCAGCCTGCAGGGCATGTACAGTGGCTTCATTTGGGTGCACATACATTGCCGGCTCCTGGTCGCAAACTGAAATTATTGTGTGTAAGTGGAATTAGCGGTGTTTATGTCATACAGGGGGGTGGGGGAGGTTTGTGGTTGGTGGGGGGCACGCTGTGTGATTATTATCCTGCATCTATACATACATGCGCTAACACCTGGACATACACTGATGTACCCACACCTAATATCCATACATACACGCCCTGACACCTGGACATACACCAACATTCCCACACCTGCATCTATACATACACATGCTGACACCTGGACATACACCAACATACAAGCACCTGCATCTATATATACACGCGCTGACAAATGGACATACACCGACGTACCCACACTTGCATCTATACATACATGCACTGACATCTGGACATACAAGCACCTGCATCTATACATACACGCGCTGACACCTGAACCTACACTGACGTTCCCACACCTGCATCTATACATACACATTCTGACACCTGGACATACACAGACGTACCCACACCTGCATCTATACATACACGCGTTGACACCTGGACGTACACTGACGTACACACACCTACATCTATATATGCATGGATGCAAATGTGGGTACGTCTGTATACGTCCAGGTGTTAGCATGTATATGTATAGATGTTAGGTGTGGGTACATCAGTGTATGTCCAGGTGTCAGCACATGTATGTATAGATTCACATGTGGGTAAGCCGGTGTACGTCCACGTGTCAGCATGTGTAGGTATAGATGCAGGTGTGGGTACGTTGGTGTACGTTTAGGGGTCAGCGTGTTAATCTATAGATGTTGGTGTGTGTATGTCAGTGTACGTACAGATATAGGTGTGTGTATGTATGTATGTATGTATGTATGTATGTATATGTATAGAGGAAGGTGTGATACATACATATAACACATACATGATAGATACATACATATATCACACACACGATAGATAGATAGATAGATAGATAGATAGAACACATACATACAAGATAGATACATACATACATGATAGATACATATATATATACACACACATACGATAGATAGATAGATACATACATATATATATATATATATATATATATCACAAACATATATGATTCATACATATATCACACACACATACATGATACATACATGAGAAAGACCTGGGATGTTGATGAGGCCAGGGCCCCCTGCTGATGTTGCGTTGAGGAAGGCAGTGTTCCAGGGCGGATGCCAGTCGGGGAGAGCGCCGCGCAGCCCGGGAAAAATACTGCTGAGGAGCTACATCTGGAAGAGCCCCTGGGAGGGAGAGTGCCACATGCCCAATCCTGCGTGGCAGACTCTGCAGGCCTGCACATGGGAAGGGAGGTCTCTGGCCACACATACTCACCCTTCTGCTGAAGCCCCGCTGCTGTCCCCATCAGCGCTCTCCAGCGGGGAGCGGGGCCAGGATGAACCTCAACCTGTGAGAACTATCTTCATGATCAAGAGATCTCATATGCAAGATAAGTATGTGTTGGGATAGGGCTGGGGAGGGCGGCTGCTCGGGCACACCCCCGTCAAGTTAAGGAGATTTAACTGAGGAAGCACAAGGGAACTCTCGTCTGGGGACAACAACTGCAGGGAGACCACATCTTTTCAGATGAACATGGGAGGGCGGAAGGCTGCCTAATACTGAAGCACCCTCAGACATTAAACCATATGCAACAACTATTGCAAGCATTCCTGGGGGAAGGTCTGCAGCAGACGGATTTGCATACGGTGATGTCATCCAAGCAGTGGGCCAAAGTTGGCTGGAACCCTCATCTGTATATGAAAAGAGAAAAGGGGCATGCAGGGCATGGCGGCCTTTTGCGGCGCTTGTATAACCCCAAGTTTGCATTAAACACCCCCACCCTCTTTCGGTGTGGGGCTCATGTTGGCCATGCCCAAGCCCCTGAAGCATTCAAGCTGATTTCTTGCAGCAGCTGGGCACTGTAACAGCTTCAGAGCTGCTCTACAAGACAAGTAAAAGGGTGTGGGCCCTGCAGCACCACCTGTAGTTTGCATACACACATATATAGGACAGCATCTCTTATATGCCCCAGGGTCAATAAAATAGTATCCTTGTCTAGGCTATCCATCCCCTCAGATAAGGTATTTGTCCATGCCGCTACAGCACTACACACCCAGGCCGACGCAATTGCCGGTCTGAGTAAGGTACCTGAATGTGTATAAATGGACTTCAGGGTAATCTCCTGTTTGCGGTCAGCACACTCTTTGAAGGTAGCCGTATCCTGGGACGGGAGGGCTACCTTCTTGGATAAGCGTGTTAATGCTTTGTCCACCCTAGGGGAGCATTCCCATCGTAACCTATCCGTTGATGGGAAAGGATACGCCATAAGAATCCTTTTGGAAATCTGCAGTCTTTTATCTGGAGACTCCCAAGCTTTTTCACATAACTCGTTCAGCTCGTGTGAGGGGGGAAAGGTTACCTCAGGCTTCTTTCCCTTGTACATATGTACCCTCTTGTCAGCGACAGGGGGTTCCTCTGTGATGTGCAAAACATCTTTTATTGCCATAATCATAAATCGAATGGATTTTGCCAATTTTGGCTGTAACTTTGCATCATCGTAATCGACACTGGAGTCAGAATCCGTGTCGGTATCTGTGTCAACAATCTGGGATAGTGGGCGCTTATGAGACCCTGACAGTCCCTGCAACATAGGATCAGGCATGGGTTGAAACCCTGACTGTCCCAAAGCTTCTGCCTTGTCTAATCTTTTGTGCAATGAGTTTACACTAGCATTTAAAACATTCCACATATCCATCCAATCAGCTGTCGGCGGAGACACCACATTCATTTGCTCCCGCTCCTCTCTAATATAGCCTTCTTCCTCAGACATGTCGACACACGTGTACCGACACACTACACACACAGGGAATGCTTTTTCTGAAGACAGTTTCCCCACAAGGCCCTTTGGAGAGACAGAGAGAGAGTATGCCAGCACCCCCCCCAGCGCTATATAACCCAGGAATAAAACAGTAACTTAATGTTTGCCCAGTAGTGCTGCTGTATGTAATTTGCGAATTATGTGCCCCCCCCACCCCTCTTTTCAACCCTCTTGTCTAACGTGGTATAAGCAGGGTAGAGTCCGGGGAGCTTCCTCTCAGCTGTGCTGTGGAGAAAAAATGGCGCTGGTGAGTGCTGAGGGAGAAGCCCCGCCCCCTCGGAGGCGGGCTTCTGTCCCGCTTAAACTGTAAAATTGGTGGGGGCTTATACATATATAAAGTGCCCAGCTGTATATATGTTATATTTTTGCGAAAGAGGTTTATATTGCTGCCCAGGGCGCCCCCCCTGCGCCCTGCACCCTTACAGTGACCGGAGTATGTGAGGTGTATGGGAGCAAAGGCGCACAGCTGCAGTGCTATGCGTTACCTCAGTGAAGATCATGAAGTCTTCTGCCGCCTCTGAAGTCTTCTTTTCTTCTCATACTCACCCGGCTTCTATCTTCCGGCTCTGCGAGGGGGACGGCGGCGCGGCTCTGGGACGGATGGCGAGGGTGAGATCCTGCGTACCAATCCCACTGGAGCTAATGGTGTCCAGTAGCCTAAGAAGCAGGACCTTGCAACTCAGAGAGTAGGGCTGCTTCTCTCCCCTCAGTCCCTCGATGAGGGAGTCTGTTGCCAGCAGTGCTCCCTGAAAATTAAAAACCTAACAAAATACTTTCTGTCAGAAAGCTCAGGAGAGCTCCTGAAAAGCACCCAGTCTCCACTGGGTACAGTATCAAACTGAGTTCTGGAGGAGGGGCATAGAGGGAGGAGCCAGTGCACACCCAGAACTAAAGTCTTTCTTAAAGTGCCCATGTCTCCTGCGGAGCCCGTCTATCCCCATGGTCCTTACGGAGTCCACAGCATTCTCTAGGACGTTAGAGAAAATAGGATTTTAATACCTACCGGTAAATCCTTTTCTCTTAGTCCGTAGAGGATGATGGGCACCCGTCCCAGTGCGTACTGTGTCTGCAGTTATTAAATGGCCCTTAACTCCAGAACATTTATGTGGAGATGAAAACATCCAAGGAAGACTTGACCATCTTCCTTGGATGTTTTCCCCCTGTGTGACTGCTCTCCAGCCTCGGAGGGTTGCATCCGTGGTCCCTAGGATCCCGTCCTGGATCCCGAACCATCGCCCCTCTAGGTGGTGAGAACTGTGCAGCCACCAATGGAGTGAGATTCTGGTCTTGGAAGACAGGATTATCCTCCGGTGCATGTGTAGGTGGGATCCGGACCACTTGTCCAACAGGTCCCACTGGAACACTCTGGCATGGAACCTGCCAAACTGAATGGCCTCGTAGGCCGCAACCATCTTCCCCAGCAACTGAATGCATTGATGGATTAACACTCTTGCTGGTTTCAGAATTTGTTTGACCAGACTCTGGATCTCCAGAGCCTTTCCACTAGAAGAAAACCTCTTCTGTGTCCAGTATCACTCCCAAAAACAACAACCGCGTCATTGGGACCAACTGCGATTTTGGCAAGTTTAGGAGCCAACCATGTTGTTGAAGAACTGTCAGGGAGAGTAGATGTTTTGCACCAACTGGTCCCTGGATCTCGCCTTAATCAGGAGATCATCCAAGTACGGGATAATTGTGACTCCTTGCTTGCGAAGGAGAACCATCATTTCCGCCATCACCCTGGTGAAAATCCTCGGAGCCGTGGACAGACCAAACGGCAACGTCTGAAATTGGTAATGACAATCCTGAATTGCAAACCTCAGGTAGCTTGATGCAGTGGCTAAATGGGAACATATAAGTAGGCATCCTTTATGTCTACCAAAACCATGAAATCTCCTTTATCCCCCGGACTGGAGATCACTACCCTGAGAGATTCCATCTTGAAATTGAATTTCTTTAGGTAGAAATTAAGGGATTTCAGATTTAAGATTGGTCTGACTGAGCCGTCCGGCTTCGGGACCACGAAGAGGCTTGAATAAAAACCTTCTCCCTGCTGACTAAGGCTGATTTGAACAATCGGTGAGGGGGAACGTCTTGAAACCCCAGTTTGTACCCTTGGGACACTATTTGTAAAACCCACGAGTCCAGGTCCGAATGAATCCAGAACTGACTGAAGAGTTTTAGACGTGCCCCCCACTGGTGCGGGCTCCTGCAAGAGAGCCCCAGCGTCATGCAGTGGATTTGGCAGAAGCAGAGGACGATCTCTGCTCCTGCGATCTTGAAGAGGCTACAGACCTCTTCCCTCTTTTCCTTTCTCTACCTGCAAAGAAAGGGGAATCTTATCTTCTTGCATATCTATTGGGCCGAAATGACTGCGTCAGATAATGATGCGTCTTCATCCGTTGAGAGGGAACATAGGGCAAGAAGGATGACTTACCTGCGGGAGCTGCCGAGATCAAATTAACTAGGCCGTCGCCAAACAAGGCTTCACCTTCATAGGGAAGAGACTCCCTTTCTTCTTGGAGTCAGCATCAGCATTCCCTTGGTGAATCCACAATGCCCTCCTATCCGAGACTGCCATGAAATTGGCCCGTGAGCACTTGTGCCCGGTGTAGGATTTTTAAATATGTGTAGTTTACTGTATGCAAGGGTTTAAAACCTTTTAGGAACTGAGCTCTAAGGTGTATTACATGTAGTTTAAAAAAAACAAAAAAGGTTTATTTTATGGCAGTAGTTTCCAAACTGGGGTTCTTGCACTGGTAGCATAGTTTGGTGGTCCAGGACCAATTAAAATTATTTATACTTTATTAAATTGGCAAAACCATTCCCTCACAACATAACTGAACCTGAGGATGACATGCTATAAACACAATTTACTTAATTTTATATTTTTTTCTGAATTTATCAATAAAAAAAACTTTGGCCTAGGGGTGCCGTGAAACAAATTTTGATACTCTAGGGCAGGGGTGTCAAACCCATGGGCCGCATGCCGCCCCCAATGCATCCTTTTGTGGCCCACAGGCCGGGGTCCGGCAGGGGTCCGACAGGGGTCCTTTTGTGGCCCGATCACCTTGCTTAGAGCGAGGGCAGGAGAGTGCAGCCAGAGTCTTTGCTTTCTATGTGCGGCACCATCTTCCCGAAGAGATCACCGGGAAGATAGTGCCCCTTCCACTGGCTACAGCACAGGTATACTGGGGTGGGGTAGCAAACTGGGGGCCCCAATGGGCCCCTCCAGCAGTCCCTCTACCAAAACACGTCTTTTGGTGGTTTTGCGGTGTTGTTATAACTACATGGTGACGATACTGTAGCACAGAGATTTTCAACCATTTACAACTCACGTCACACAGAACAAGATTTAAATATTGACAAGGCACACTGAAATATAATGGTGATGCATGGTGCAGTATCGTGTCCTAGGATGTCATGTCGCAGCTTCTCCATAGGTAACGCCTGAACAGGCCCGGTGACAGGGGGGACAAAGGGGACACTTGTTCAGGGCTCCAAGTATTAAGAACAGAAATAATGGGGCCACAGTGCCAATATTGCTTTTTAAAGTGTATCCACCAACTGCTCAATTTAAGCAGGAAAACAATTAACAGGCCAACTAAACCCTCCCCCCTCCTTTTACCCCATCACTTTGTCCAGTCCCTGTGGTCCATACTGTATTGCCATTATTATGCATGTTGCTGTGCTGGCCCTTTTCTGAATGTCCCTGCCACCGCCACCGAAGAGCTGGATAGCCCAGTATGAAAACCACCTGCCGGCCTCACTGACGGTCCGAGTCAAAGGCTCCATTTTTTTTTAAAGATCCCTCTGCCAAGTTAAGGGGGGGTTGAGGGGGCCCCAGAGATATCAGTGTACTTGGCCCCAAGATTTCTGTTGCTGGCCCTGACCCTCAGGGGCGTATCTACCCCTTGGCCAGGATGGCACTTGCCAGGGGCACCATCCAGCTGTGCCAACCGTGGCTAAGGGATAGAGTTCTGCAGTCTCGAAAAGGGCGCTATGGCAATCAGCGTGGGACTGACCAATTAGACGGTGAGGGAAGGATACTGAAATTGTCCCAACCCTGTTACAGTTTGAAACGCCCCTCAACTGCTGTCCACTGCTTCACTCCTAGCTCTGCCCCTTTGAAATTATTAATCCCTACCCCCCGGTAGGCGGAGTGCTCCAGGCCCATACTCAGGAGTCACCACTGCTGTACATTATGTGCCGGTTGTAGAGGCAGAGCGGGGAACATCAGAGAACGCCACAAATTACACAGTGGGCAAGGAGATGGCTGGAGACAGCTGCACAGCCATGCCTTGCAAGTTCGAGAGAGCTGTTGAATTTCAGCACTTCAAGTCAGAGCCTGCCCCCTGCTGCCCAAGCAGTCCGTGACAGTTAGTGTCGAGGAGGGGGGGATTTGTGCATGTGTGCTATCAGTGTGTGTGTGGGGGGGGTGGGGTGGGTGGAGGATGTGTGTGACTGTGAGGGAGCTGTCAGTGTCAGTGGGGAGAGGAGCAGGAGGGAGTTGTCAGTGTGTGGAAGTGATGAGAGTTGTCAGTACTGGGGAAATGTGTGTGTGTGTGTGTGTGTGTGTGTGTGTGTGTGTGTGTGTGTGTGTGTGTGTGTGTGTGTACTAGATTTAGGAGTGTGTGTTTGTGAGAGGTTTCAGTTGGGGAATTAGAGTTCATACAGTAATTAAATGTTTTCATATTGAGAACTACATCTCCCAGCATATACAGTGTGCTGGGGATGCTAACAAGCTTTATTTAAAAGTTTAAAAAACATTGCTTTTATGACTGCAATGGTTAAAAAGGGAGAGCTATAAATCAATTTATCAGTGAATGATCGCAGTTTGAGCTGTTACATTTTACTGAACCACCTATCCCTCCACACTCACTACCTGTCCTCAGGATACATTTACCATCCCGGCAGACGGTATACCGGCGGTCATTTGACCGATGTTGGAATCCTGACACCACTTGGGAGACTGGTGCCGGCACACAGACAGCCAACATCCCGAAGGCGAGTATTGGAGGGAGGGTTAGGACCGGGGGAGGGGGTGTTAGGGAAGGCACTAGGAGGGGGGGGGGGGTTAGTCCTAGCTGCCACCCCCTGAGGGTTAGCCCTATCCGCCCACCCCCCGAGGGTTAGGATTAGGATTAGGTATCATGTGACTGCTGGAATCCCGAGCGCCGGATGCCATACCCAACCCCCTTTACTTTTTCAGGCATTTCTATCTCTCCTCTCTCTATGGTGTTCCGATTGCCCACTTTCCCTTGTGCTTTTCTCTCTCTCTCCTTTGTTTAGAGCATCAGTTTCTGTAGTCCACTTTATCCTTATTTTTTTCCAGTGTTTCACTATCTCTCTGATGTAATGAGGATGTATGGTCTAGAGGGATCAGTAATGCATTGTACTGTATAGAGGCGTCAGGGATGTAGCGTAGGGTATAGAGGCGTCAGGGATGTAGCGTAGGTTATAGAGGCATCAGGAATGTAGCGTAGGGAATAGAGGCATCAGGGATGTAGCGTAGGGTATAGAGGCGTCAGGGATGTAGCATAGGGAATAGAGGCGTCAGGGATGTAGCGTAGGGAATAGAGGCATCAGGGATTTAGCTTAGAGAATATAGGCATCAGGGATGTACTAGCAGGTATATAGAGGTCAGTGTACTGTATAGAGGGGTCAGTAATGCAGTGATGGTTATAGAAAGGTCAGTGATGTAGTGTAGGGTATAGAGGGGTCAGTTATGTAGTGTGGGGTAAAGAGGGGTCAGTAAAGATACTAAGCTGAAGTACTTAGAACACTTCTTGAATTAAGACACAACCTGCAAGAAAAAGTATGCAATATGGGTGAAAAGGCAAATGTCAGAGGTCTGATACCAGTGACCAGCTCCACACCTTGCACCACATAGCGTTATGTTAAACTGGGATATGTTCTTTTTTGGTGTGTGTGTATGTGTGTGTGTGTGTGTGTGTGTGTGTGTGTGTGTATGTGTGTGTGTGTGGGGGGGGGGGGGGGGGTGCCAAAGGAAATTTTTGCTATTGGCTCCTTTGGTCTAGAACCAGCCCTGATCACAAAATATTTTTGTCTGAGCAGACTGGACACTGATCAGCGTTGGCTCATTCTCAGCCCCCCACCCAGCCTCTGCTACCAACAGACTGCTATTAGCTAGTTAACCTTCTGCCTTCCCTATCTATGACACAGACTGCTGCTAATGCTACCAGAATGTTCCCAGTGGCTTCACACCAACAGTGAATCCCAGCCGATGATGTAGGGCAGCGTGTGGGGGAGGGGGTCAGTTGCTGTGGCTCCAACATGGTAACCGCCAATGGACTGCAATGCTTTATCGAAAGGGGGGGGCGCCAGTCCCTTACTTTGCCAGGGGCGCTTGGACCCCTAGCTACACCTCTGTTGACCCTAACCGATACCCCTAAACTAACCATAATTCCTGCAGTAAAAATCCATGTTTCTATGTATATAGGGGGTCATTCCGAGTTGATCGCTTGCTGCCGTTGTTCGCTGCGTAGCAATCAGTTGAAAAAAAATGGCTAATCTGTGCATGCGCATGCTCCGTAATGTGCATGCGCATCGTACGGGTACAAAGTCCATTGTGGTTTTGCACTAGTTCTAGCGATTATTCCAATCACAGAACAGGCCACAAGGAGATTGACAGAAAGAGGGCGTTTCTGGGTGTCAACTGACCGTTTTCAGGGAGTGCTTGGAAAAATGCAGGAGTGGCAGAAGAAATGCAGACGTGGCTGGGCATTCGCTGGATGGGTGTGTGACATCAAAAGCCGTCCCTCGGTTGTTAGAATCAACGCACACGAAGTGTAACTACAGTGCTGGTCTTATTTTGAAACGATTTTGCGGGCGCTCTGCTGCTCAAGTGTTCGCACTTCTCCAAAGTGAATATACACTCTCCAGTGGGCAGCGACAATGCGTTTGCATGGCTGCTAAAAACTGCTAGCGAGCAATCAACTCAGAATGACCCCCATAGTGTATTGCAAGAAAATATCTGTAAATCCAATGGTACCGTAAGTGCGGTATATACTCGCACTTCTTTGCGGGGTGAGAACATCTCCCCTAAGTGAAGTCAGCCCTATGAATAGAGTTTGTGTGATCCCTGTGCAGCAGTCACAGAAAGGGTTCATCTCTGCAGTTTGTCACTCAAATTACATTGCTGCATTTTTTCTAGAAGTGGATCTGAGAGCTGTTACCCGCAGACCAGCTACAATAATTATCCTGGGTACTCACTAGACCAGTGGTTCTCAAACTGCACCCTGGGGTGCCTCAGGACACTTGCAGGGGTGCCTTGGATTGGTGGTCCAGGACCAATTCAAAATATTTATAGTTAGTGTTATAGGCAAAACCAGTGCTGTTGGCTGGCAATCATAACAGATGTGCACAAGCAGAAGCAAATCCTGTCCCCTACCAAAGGGCCAGTGCTAGGGTGTTTGGCGCCTCCCTGCAAACTATTAATTTGGGCCCTCTCTCCAATACTTAATAAAGGGACAGTGCGCTCCTTAAAAAAAGAAGGTGTGGTATCACAAGGAAGGGGCATGGCCACACAATAGCACCCCAAATCAAAATACGCCACACAGTAGCACTATCTTATTGTCATTACACCGCATGTAATAATAATAATAATAATAATAATAATACCCACAGTCGCAGTGCCCTTTATACACATAACCACCATATCAGTGCAGCTTACACACATAATGCCAACAGTAGCAGTGCCCCTTCTACACATGCCCACGGTGGCAATCCTTTACATGGCAAATATCAACCTGGTTTTGCCATGTAAAGGATTGCCACTTTAAAAAACAAACAATAAAAAAAAAAAAAACAACAACAGGAAAAAACACAAAATCTCTCACTTTCTGATTCTCACACCCTATTACATTCCTCCCTATATATTTAAATGTTTCTATTACTGTATGTTCCCTCTTCCCTTCTCCAAACTATACACATAATCTTTTAGTATTTCCAGGTAAGTTTTGTGATGTAGGCCATGCACAATTTTAGTTGCCCTAATGTATTTACAGCCTTCTGGAGATATGGCTTCTGGAACTGAACACAGGATTCTAAATGTGGCTGTACCAAGGACCTATACAGTGGCATTACAGGTTGAGTATCCCTTATCCAAAATGCTTGGGACCAGAGGAATTTTGGATATCGGATTTTTCTGTATTTTGGAATAATTGCATACCATAACGAGATATTATGGTGATGGGACCTAAATCTAAGCACAGAATGCATTTATGTTTCATATACACCTTATACACACAGCCTGAAGGTCATTTTAGCCAATATTTTTTATAACTTTGTGCATTAAACAAAGTGTGTGTACATTCACAGAATTCATTCATGTGTCATATACACCTTATACACACAGTCTGAAGTTCATTTAATACAATATTTTTAATAACTTTGAGTATTAAACAAAGTTTGTGTACACTGAGCCATCAAAAAACAAAGGTTTCACTATCTCAGTCTCACTCAAAAAAGTCCGTATTTCGGAATATTCCGTATTTCGGAATATTTGCATATGGGATACTCAACCTGTATTACTTTTTTCTGCTACTGGTTCTTTAACCTATGCAAACAAGCATCTGACTTGCCTTTCCTATTGCTTTGTTACATTGCTCACCTGAAATAGTAATACTTAGATAGCTTTCCTCTTGCCATTATAATGCCCTTAATATTATAGTTAGCCTTTGCATTTTTGAGACGTGTATGATTTTGCATTTTTTGGCATTAAATGTTGCCATGTTCTTGACCATTCCTCTAGTCCAGGGGCAGAACTGCCAGAGACAACGGAGTCAGTTGCCGCCGGGCTCCAGCCCTGAAGGGGCTCCAGCCCTAAAGGGGCTTCCTCCATTGCCCCCCGGCTGTTACGTGCCCTTCCTACTAAATAGACAAAGGCGCTACCAGCAGGGTCTCGCAGTTTGTACATTCCATGCCGTAACACCCTTCTTTCCACCTTTTTCAAGACCCAGCCCAGCAGCCTCGCCGCTGCCACCACCGCTAGCTGCAGCACTGCCAGCGGTGGGGTGCCCCTGCTTCTTCTCACACCACAGATAGCTGGGCAGCACTGCAACTGCCTGCCTGATTGCTCCGCCCCCTTCCGGCTCCCAAGCACCTCTGCTGCCCAGTGATCCAGTAGCCTGCTGCTAGGAAGAAGTGGCCGAGCTTCAGCAAGCGAGTCTGGACACTGGCGGAGGAAGCCATGATAACCAGATAATGGGGAGTGGAGAGCCAGTTCCAAGGTAATACTTTATACAGCTGGTTGAGATCCTGGTCGGTGGATATGGATTCCAAGAAAACCCTGGAGGTGCTTCCTTTCAAGGGAGACACTCTCTTTGGAGAAGACCTCAATAAGATTGTAGCTGATCTGGCTACTGCTAAAACAGCTTGCCTACCTCGTATGACTCCTACCACGCAGAAGGCTAAAAGTACTTTCCCTTGGCCCTTTCATCCCTCAGGTAAAGCGTACCCAAGGTCAGGCATACCCAAAGCAAGCTCATGCTTCCAGACCTGCCAAGCCCAGACTGAAGCAAGCCTGGGCTGCCCATCAGCCTGCTTCCAAAACGGACAAGCCTGCCGCATGACGGTGCAGGCCTCCCTCTGGGGGATCCCAGGGTGGGGGGCCCGACTTTTAGGTTTGGCATAGAAAGGTATAATTCTAAGCTAGAGAATTCTGTTTGGAGCTCACCTTGTACTTTGTGAAGAAATAATCAGCATTGTGGCTGAGCAGATACATGTAGTGTGTGGCTGCAAACTGCATGGATCTGCTGCGTTGTAATGCTGATACTTTTTTTTTGCAAAGTACCAATAGCTTCATATAATGTTCACAATTTTTATGCAGGATCAAATAGCTCAATAGGTAGGGTGTTTGATTAGAATTCAACAGGTTATAGGTTTGAATCCTGGGTATGGTAGTTTGAGATGTGTTATTTAATAAAGTATGTTGTTCTGACTGCTGGGATATCATACTAAATAAATCGAGTTGATCAATTTTTTTTTTATTTTTTTTTTAAACTAGGGACAATTTCCAGATACTTTTCTTTATAACTGAGATTGCCCCCTGGAACTTCACATCAGTTGACAACTATGCATGAGTGGGCAGTGCTTGCTCTGGATCTGCCCACCCATTTATGTGCCGTCATAAAAGAAAGCACAACTGACAGTTATCCTGGGCGTACACTACACAATTATCTGTCAGGCTATCTATCCAGTCTGGATGGATGGAATGAAAATCTGGTAATGTATAGTAGCAAATGTCAATTAACCATTTGCTCCCAAACACTAGAAAAGTGGTCAAAAATGGTCATTACACAAATTGGTTAAACCCAAAATTTAACCAATTTGTTTAGGGGACCATGTTTGTCCATTTTCTAGTGTTTGAGAGTAAATCGTTGATGGTCATTTGCTCACATAGATAACCGGATTTCTATTCCAACCAGCCAGTGTTGGAGATATGGTCTGCCAGATTACATAATGCATACCAGAGCCATAACTAGACTTTTTGGTGCCCTGTGACAGAGAATTATATGCCCCCCCCTCCCCTCCCCATTTTTGCAATATGGACAAAAGGCGCATGCCTTGTGGGGAAGGGGCATAACAAGATTGGTCTCAGAGAAAGCACATGAGATATGAAGATATATCTAGTATACTTGACACTCAATGGTTTGTGGTATTGCCGGGGTGCCCTCCTTAAATGCATATACAGTCACACATGGCGTGTTTGTGCAAATGGCATATCAGCAGTCAGCACTAACTGGTGACATGCCATTTGTACAAGTAAGCCATGTGTGACTAATATATAAACATACTTTATTAAATAACACCTCAAACTATCATACCCAGGATTCAAATCTATAACCTGTTGAATTCTAATCAAACACCCTACCCATTGAGCTACTTGATCCTGCATCTATTCTAACCTCCAAAAACAGATTCAGTTGCATTTTCCAGCGTGTTTTGTTTGCGCCTTTGCAAATGTCTTACATCGACAAACTTATTTAGTACTATTTTGCAAATAGGGTTACATTGTCGCAACATTGTGTTCCCTAATTGCTTGATTTTTTAAATGCAACAATTGATAAAGACACCTGATAATTGCTCTGTGGAGTGTTATTTTGTGTCTACTTCTTATCTACATTTAATTCCCTACCTCTAATCAAGGCATTTTTAAATGCTGGGGGCTGCCAGGACGTGAGGCCTACCTAGACTTTAGATCGGAATTTGAATGTACTTGTGAACTAACTTAATTTCCTACTTCTAAATTCATTCCTAAATTCACTACTTACATTAATCCTGTAGTTGGGCATTTTGAGCCTTCAATTGTGGGTATTGTTTTGTGTCCAGACCAGCAGCTGGTGGTGTGCATTTGCTGGAAAGGCATCGAAGACCTCCGATATGCTGCATCTCCTGATGTGTGTCTCCCTCAAGTGGCTGTCAGCAAATGCATGCTAGACACCCCATTCCAAGCTGATTGTGACATCACGGAACATGCATCATAGAACAGGCATGCTAGAATATGGGTCTTCAACCTGCGACCCTCCAGCTGCTGTGGAACTACATATACCAGCATGCCCTGCCTCAGTTTTAGCATACCTTAATAGCAAAACTGTGGCAGGGCATGCTGGGATGTGTAGTTTCACAGCAGCTGGAGGGCCACAGGATGAAGACCCATGTGCTAGAGCCAAGCCGCAGGTACATTGAATGCTAGCAAGCTGAATGTTTAAATCCTTTTTGTTCCGCAGCATTCCAATGCGGAAGATTCCATGGAACCAGAGATTATTCCATTGAGAAGGACATGCTGCCTGGATGACTGCACTGTGCAAATTAAATCACGGAGCCAGTTGGCTTGTGGGTGGCTCTGGTGACTGGGTGGTTGGGTGGGCGGTGTGTCAGAGGTGGAGCACATGCAAATGAATGTGTATCATCCTGCTAGTGAGAGTGAAAACTCATGCAGGAGTGTGCCTGCTTGTCAGTGGGTTATGCACCTTGCCAGGCGTCAAATCTACATGGAGCAGCTGGAGGGGACAAGAGCAGGTTTGCAAAATATAGATAGAAGAGCATATATGCTGGCTCATTCTCCATGATTGTGTCAGCTTATGTTTTGGTGCACTGCACTTTCCTCCGCTAAGTTTTAGCCATTTTGGTTAAACGCAAGTGTAGTTGCTTCTCGCCCTTTTGGCTGTGATCTTGTATCGTGGTTGAAGAGTCTGCTGGAGGGATTGTTTTCTTCATTGACGAGAGACTGAAGATATTACAGGATGGAAGGCTTGGGAACACTATCTGTTTTTCAGTTGTGGAAGAGTTGAAAGACAGCTTTTACTTGCCAATATCTCTCTTTTGCAAAGAGCTACGCATTGGAAAATTCAGGGCTATACCGTGTAGATGAAGCACTAACAGGGGGCTTTAAAATTTTCATTCTAGTTTCCTTCGTTTGGGAGAAAAATGCAAAGGTACAAGACAGCTTTTCCTTGCCAATATCTCTCTTTTGCAAAGAGCTGCACATTGGAAAATTCAGGGCTATGCCATGTAGATGATGGCCTAACAGGAGGCTTTAAAATTTTCTTTCTAGTGTCCTTCGTTTGGGAGAAAAATGCAAAGGTACAAGACAGCTTTTCCTTGCCAATATCTCTCTTTTGCAAAGAGCTGCACATTGGAAAATTCAGGGCTATGCCATGTAGATGATGGCCTAACAGGAGGCTTTAAAATTTTCTTTCTAGTGTCCTTCGTTTGGGAGAAAAATGCAAAGGTACAAGACAGCTTTTCCTTGCCAATATCTCTCTTTTGCAAAGAGCTACGCATTGGAAAATTCAGGGCTATGCCGTGTAGATGATGGCCTAACAGGAGGCTTTAAAATTTTCTTTCTAGTGTCCTTCGTTTGGGAGAAAAATGCAAAGGTACAAGACAGCTTTTCCTTGCCAATATCTCTCTTTTGCAAAGAGCTACGCATTGGAAAATTCAGGGCTATACCGTGTAGATGAAGCACTAACAGGAGGCTTTAAAATTTTCATTCTAGTGTCCTTCGTTTGGGAGAAAAATGCAAAGGTAGCTTGTGCCATCGCCACTCTGCTCCTTGTGCCGCCTTGACGGTTTACATGAGCCACTGCGGTGACGTTGTCTGACTGGATCAGAACCGGTTGGTCGCAAAGTAAGGTCTCCGCTTGACGTAGGGCATTGTATATGGCCCCTAGTTTCAGGATGTTGATGTGAAGACAAGTCTCTTGACTTGACCAAAGCCCTTGGAAATTTCTTCCCTGTGTGACTGCTCCCCAACCTTGGAGGCTTGCATCTGTGGTCACCAGGATCCAGTACTGAATGCCGAATCTGCGTCACTCGAGGAGGTGAGCACTCTGCAGCCACCACAGGAGTGATACCCTGACCCTGGGGGACAGGGTGATCAACCAATGCATCTGTAAATGTGACCCAGACCACTTGTCCAGTAGGTCCCATTGGAAAGTATTCGCATGGAACCTGCCGAATGGAATGGCTTTGTATGATGCCACCATCTTTCCCAGGACTCGAGTGCAGTGATGCACTGACACAAGTTTTGGTTTCAATAGGTTCCTGACCAGAGTCATGAGTTCCTGGGCCTTTTCTATCGGGAGATAAACCCTCTTCTGGTCTGTGTCCAGAATCATGCCCAAGAAAGACAGACGAGTCGTAGGAACCAACTGCGACTTTGGGATATTGAAAATCCAGCCGTGTTGCTGTAACACTTTCAGTGAAAGTGATACGCTGTTCAGCAACTGCTCTCTTGATCTCGCTTTTATGAGATCGCTCAAGTACGGGATAATTGTGACACCTTGCTTGCGCAGGAAAACCATCATTTCCACCATTACCTTGGTGAAAATTCTCTGGGCCGTGGAGAGACCAAACAGCAACGTCTGAAATTGGCAATGACAGTCCTGTACCGCAAATCTGAGGTACGACTGATGAGATGGATAAATTTGGACATGAAGGTATGCATCCTGTACACAAATGCGGACAACAGGTGTCAAGCCGTGTGTTGCCTTTGTCAAGCTGTAATAAGTAGGGGTAAGGACGTTAACCACCTCAGAACATCCTCCCTTATACGTCACCTGCAGCGCATTAATCATAAGTCAGTGACAAGTTCAAAAACTTTGGATGACAGCGGAAGCAGTCCACTGACCACTAAATCCCTTCCTCTTGTAACCAATCTCCTGCAAACCACACCACCAACTCCCTCAGTGTCAATTTCCTCCTTAGACAGGAGAGCCAATAGTCCTGCAGGCCATGTCACTGGCAAGTCTGACGAGTCCTCTCCTGCCTGGGATTCCTCCGATGCATCCTTGAGTGTAACGCCTACTGCTGCTGGCGCTGCTGTTGTTGCTGCTGGGAGTCGATCGTCATCCCAGAGGGGAAGTCGGAAGACCACTTGTACTACTTCCAGTAGGCAATTGACTGTCCAACAGTCCTTTGCGAGGAAGATGAAATATCACAGCAGTCATCCTGCTGCAAAGCGGATAACTCAGGTCTTGTCAGCCTGGGTGGTGAGAAACGTGGTTCCGGTATCCATCGTTAATTCAGAGGCAACTAGAGACTTGATTGAGGTACTGTGTCCCCGGTACCAAATGCCATCTAGGTTCCATTTCTCTAGGCAGGCGATACCGAAAATGTACACAGACCTCAGAAAAAGAGTCACCAGTGTCCTAAAAAATGCAGTTGTACCCAATGTCCACTAGTCCACATGTCCGTGGTTAAGTGGAGCAGGGCAGACTCAGGACTATATGACTGTGACAGCCCACTGGGTAGATGTATTGCCTCCCGCAGCAAGAACAGCAGCGGCGGCACCAGTAGCAGCATCTCGCAAATGCCAACTCGTTCCTAGGCAGGCTACGCTTTGTATTACCGCTTTCCATAAGAGGCACACAGCTGACAACCTCTTACGGAAACTGAGGAACATCATCGCAGAATGGCTTACCCCAATTTGACTCTCCTGGGGATTTGTGACATCGGACAACGCCACCAATATTGTGCGTGCATTACATCTGGGCAAATTCCAGCACGTCCCATGTTTTGCACATACATTGAATTTGGTGGTGCAGAATTATTTAAAAAACGACAGGGGCGTGCAAGAGATGCTGTCGGTGGCCCGAAGAATTGCGGGCCACTTTCTGCATTCAGCCACCGCGTGCCGAAGACTGGAGCACCACCAAACATTCCTGAACCTGCCCTGCCATCCTCTGAAGCAAGAGGTGGTAACGAGGTGGAATTCAACCCTCTATATGCTTCAGAGGATGGAGGAGCAGCAAAAGGCCATTCAAGCCTATACATCTACCCACGATATAGGCAAAGGAGGGGGAATGCACCTGACTCAAGCGCAGTGGAGAATGATTTCAACGTTGTGCAAGGTTCTGCAATCCTTTGAACTTGCCACACGTGAAGTCAGTTCAGACACTGCCAGCCTGAGTCAGGTCATTCCCCTCATCAGGCTTTTGCAGAAGAAGCTGGAGACATTGAAGGAGGAGCTAAAACAGAGCGATTCCGCTAGGCATGTGGGACTTGTGGATGGAGCCCTTAATTCGCTTAACCAGGATTCAATCTGTTGAAATCAGAGCAATAAATTTTGGCCACCGTGCTCGATCCTAGATTTAAAACCTACATTGTATCTCTCTTTCCTGCAGACACAAGTCTGCAGAGGTTCAAAGACCTGCTGGTGAGAAAATTGTCAAGTCAAGCTGAACGTGACCCGTCAACAGCTCCTCCTTCACATTCTCCCGCAACTGGGGGTGCGAGGAAAAGGCTAAGAATTCCGAGCCCACCCGCTGGCGGTGATGCAGGGCAGTCTGGAGTGAGTGCTGACATCTGGTCCGGACTGAAGGACCTGGCAACGATTACTGACATGTCGTCTACTGTCACTGCATATGATTCTGTCACCTTTGAAAGAATGGTGGAGGATTATATGAGTGACCGCATCCAGGTAGGCACGTCAGACAGTCCGTATGTATACTGGCAGGAAAAAGAGGCAATTTGGAGGCCCTTGCACAAACTGGCTTTATTCTACCTAAGTTGCCCTCCCTCCAGTGTGTACTCCAAAAGAGTGTTTAGTGCAGCCGCTCACCTTGTCAGCAATCGGCGTACGAGGTTACTTCCAGAAAATGTGGAGAAGATGATGATCATCAAAATGAATTATAATCAATTCCTCCGTGGAGACATTCACCAGCAATTGCCTCCAGAAAGTACACAGGGATCTGAGATGGTGGATTCCAGTGGGGACGAATTAATAATCTGTGAGGAGGGCGATGTACACAGTGAAAGGGGTGAGGAATCGGAGGATGATGAGGTGAACATCTTGCCTCTGTAGAGCCAGTTTGTGCAAGGAGAGATTGATTGCTTCTTTTTTGGTGGGGGTCCAAACCAACCAGTCATTTCAGTCAGCCGTGTGGCAGACCCTGTTGCTGAAATGATGGGTTCGTCAATGTTTTTCTTTTCAATCTAAGCCCCTGCAGTTTTTTGTAAGAATCTGCTTCGCTATGATGATCAACAAGTCACAAGGGCAAACACTCAGGGCTGGAGGCGTAGATCTTAGGACCAGCTGCTACAAGCATGGCAAAGGTGTCACTATCATTGGTGACACCCAGAAAGGCAGCGAGGGAGATTGTAATGCAGTGCGCGCAGATAAGCAGCGCAATGGTAAAATGGAGGAATGGTCTCATAGGTAGGGGTGTGGCCTGTTGGCCTGAATCTCCATTTTGTTGCTCCGGGTATCCCGGGGGTTGAGTGCTGCACCCGGGGACTAGTGTGTGAGTGGTGCTGGCTCCTGCACAGTGACAGAAACTGGGTGTTGCACGTAATGTCACAGTGAAACACCCATATTCTGTCACTGAAGAGGAGCCGGCACTTTGGTGTCACCCCCCTTGGCGGGTGACACTCGGGTGTGGGCCGCAACCCCGTTGTGATGCCACTGACCCATGGGAAGCTTTACGTGGCTTACCCATGTGTTAGTAGCCCCAAGCATCTTTTGTGTTAGTCCCTGAAGAAAAACTTCAAATATTTACAAATAAATTTTGTAATCAATGGGCCTAATTCAGTAAGGATTGCAAATTCTGCTAAGTAACAGAATTTGCAATCCTTTGGTTCGCATGCTGGGGCCACCCAGCATGCCGCCTCCCTTCTTGACCACGCTGAAATTGCAGTCGCAGTGCAGTTCAGCGTGATCATAAAAAATGGGTTAGCCTCCTGTTGGTGCAGACTGTATGTGTGCGCAGGAAGCCGCCACCATTTTTGTGATCGCAGCTGCTGCATGTGATGTCATGCAACCGCTCTGACCACGCCTCCTGTTTCTCCGTTGCCGACCCCATTTTGAAGCCCTGCCCACGCACCGCTCCATCTCCGACTTGGAAATGGAGTGTTGCTGACCCCCCCCCCCCCAGCACCGATTGACAGTCAGAGGCGATCGCATTAACTGCGGGGTGCCGCAGAAAATGCAGGCGCATGCGTATGCTCTTAGCAATTTTTGCAGTTGGACTGCTTATTGCGATTGCAATCCAACCTGAATCAGGCTCTATTACCTATCACAATGCACTGCGGGTAGTACAAAATGGGGTTAATATAAGAGAAAACCCCCCAGAGCTGTGCTCCTTAACTGTCCCTGGTGGCTAGTGGAGCGGCTGCCCAGTAATCAGTGTCCACGCCAGTGCGCACATGGCCCGCCCCCTACAGCCACGCTGGATCACGGTATAGTGTGGGCACAGAAGTCCCTTACCTCCCTTTCATCAGCGGCCTCGTGATCCCGGAGGGCGGTGTGTGTGTGACTGACCTTAGGAAGAAACCGGAGCCTCCGCTGCAGTGACCCAGCAACCAGGGCGCGGGAGTATACTGCGCCGCTGGGAGTGATGGAGCTGCAGTAAAGATGTCTATTAGACCTAGCCTGCTGCAGCCCTTGTAGATTCTTATAAAAAAAAGTTCTTCTTTTCTTGTCAAAATTAATAGCTAAGAATAGGCTGCCTGAGGCAGCCCCCTCTTAAGTGGCCTGCTACTGAAGGCACCAACTACAAACTGAGCTCCCTGTTCATGGAAGCGAGGTTATAGAGGAGGGGGCGCTGAGCATCTTGGGAACAGTCAAAAGCTTTGAGCCTGTTGGTGCCTCAGATCAAGATCCTACTCTACACCCCAATGTGAATCCTTGTGGAGTCCAGTGTACCCCACAGAAGAAATGAATGTGTCACACCCATTGGCAGCAACATTAGAATAGCTGCTGATGGGCACAATTGAGAAAGGAAGGGGGGAAAACATTTGAATCCAGCACATATATGTAATTTGAATATGTAATTTGTACCTTCCTACTTTAAAATGTAATGGATGAACCTCACCCTGTGAGAACTATCTTCATGATCAAGAGATCTCATACGCAAGAAAAGCATGTGCTGGGATAGGGCTGTGGAGGGCGGCTGCTCGGGCACACACCCGTCAAGTTAAGGAGATTCAACTGAGGAAGCACAAGGGAACTGCAGGGAGACCACATATTTTCAGATGAACATGAGAGGGCGGAAGGCTGCCTAATACTGAAGCACCCTCAAACATCAAACCATATGCAACAACTAGTACAAGCATTCCTGGGGAAAGGTCTGCAGCAGACGGATTTGCATACAGTGATGTCATCCAAGCAATGGGCATAGTTGGCTGCAACCCTCGTCTGCATATGAAAAGAGAAAATGGTCACGCAGGGCATGGCGGCCTTTGTGGGGTTGCGCTTGGATGACCCCTAGATCGCTTTATACACCCCCATCAGTGTGGGGCTCATGTTGGCCATGCCCAAGCCCCTGAAGCATTCAAGCTGATTTCTTGCAGCAGCTGGACCCAGTAACAGCTCCAGAGTTGCTCTACAAGACAAGTAAAAGGGTGTGAGCCCTGCAGCACCACCTGTAGTTTGCATACACACATATATAGGACAGCATCTCTTATATGCCCCAGGGGCAATAAAATAGTAGCCTTATCTAGGGTATCCGTCCATGCCGCTACAGCACTACACACCAAGGCCGACGCAATTGCCGGTCTGAGTAAGGTACCTGAATGTGTATAAATGGACTTCAGGGTAATCTCCTGTTTGCGGTCAGCAGACTCTTTGAGGGTAGCCGTATCCTGGGACGGGAGGGCTACCTTCTTGGATAAGCGTGTTAATGCTTTGTCCACCCAAGGGGAGGATTCCCATCGTAACCTATCCGTTGATGGGAAAGGGGAATCCTTTTGGAAATCTGCAGGAGATTCCCAAGCTTTTTCACATAACTCGTTCAGCTCGTGTGAGGGGGGAAAGGTTACCTCAGGCTTCTTTCCCTTGTACATATGTACCCTCTTGTCAGGGACAGGGGGCTCCTCTGTGATGTGCAAAACATCTTTTATTGCCATAATCATATATCAAATGTATTTTGCCAATTTTGGCTGTAACTTTGCATCATCGTAATCGACACTGGAGTCAGAATCCGTGTCGGTATCTGTGTCAACAATCTGGATAGTGGGCGCTTATGAGACCCTGACAGTCCCTGCGACATAGGATTAGGCATTGGTTGAGACCCTGACTGTCCCAAAGCTTCTGCCTTGTCTAATCTTTTGTGCAATGAGTTTACACTAGCATTTAAAACATTCCACATATCCATCCAATCAGGTGTCGGCGGAGACACCACGTTCATTTGCTCCCGCTCCTCTCTAATATAGCCTTCTTCCTCAGACATGTCGACACACGCGTACCGACACACCACACACACAGGGAATACTTTTACTGAAGACATTTCCCCCACAAGGCCCTTTGGAGAGACAGAGAGAGAGTATGCCAGCACATACCCCAGCGCTATATAACCCAGGAATAGCACAGTAACTTAATGTTTGAACAATCGGTGAGGGGGAACATCTTGAAACCCCAGTTTGTACCCTTGGGACACTATTTGTAAAACACACGAGTCCATGTCCGAATGAATCCAGAACTGACTGAAGAGTTTTAGACGTGCCCCCACTGGTGCGGGCTCCTGCTAGAGAGCCCCAGCGTCATGCAGTGGATTTGGCAGAAGCAGAGGATGATCTCTGCTCCTGCGATCTTGAAGAGGATGCAGACCTCTTCTCTCTTCTCCTTCCTCTACCTGCAAAGAAAGGGGAATCTTAACTTCTTGCATATCTATTGGGCCGAAATGACTGCATCAGATAATGATGCGTCTTCATCCGTTGGGAGGGAACATAGGGCAAGAAGGTTGACTTACCTGCGGGAGCTGCCGAGATCAAATTAACTAGGCAGTCACCAAACAAGGCTTCACCTTCATAGGGAAGAGACTCCCTTTCTTCTTGGAGTCAGCATCAGCATTCTCTTGGTGAATCCACAATGCCCTCCTATCCGACACTGCCATGAAATTGGCCCGTGAACTCAAGAGTCCTATATCCCTTGCAGACTCACGTAAGTATGCTGCAGTGTCCTTGATATGATACAACGTAAGGAGTATCCCATCTCTCCAGGGTATCTATATCGGATGACAAGGTATTCGACCAATTCTTGAATACTACTACTCACCCATGCACATGTAATGGCAGGTCTAAGTAATGTACCCGTGGTTACATAACTAGAAATAATGTAGCTTCCTGCATACAATTCGCTGGATTTGTGACAGGGCCCCGTGCAGAACAGGGGGCGACTCCCACTTTATTCTGTCCGCGGCGGGAAATGAATAAACAACCAGAATCCTTTTGGGGATTTGAAACCATCTTGTCGAGCTGGCCCAGACTTTCTCAAACAGAGATGGAGGAACGTTACATCAGCTTTCATTATATATCTATATATACATACATATAGACCCCTTTGTCAGGAACAGCAGGGTCTTCAGCGATTTTAATATGTCCTTAATATCCACAATCATGTACTGAATGCTCCTTGCCAATATTGGATCTAATCAGGAAACATTATGGTCGACATAAGTATCAGTATCCGTGTCAGTATCAGTGTGTAGTAACTGGGCAAAATAACATTTTTGCGACCCAGCGGGGCCTGAGGGAAAAGAAACATAGCCATGAATATCACATCTATTCTCTACGTCTGTGTCTGGGACACAGATTTATCCAACCTTACTCTGATATTACTGAAACATTTACCCAGTCAGTTATTGGTGGTGCCAACAGGGCCACCATCATATGTCTGCATTCCTAATATAGTTTCCTCTTGGGAAAAACATTCAGCCACCGACATGTTGACACACATATACCAAGTACCCACAGACACACCGGCTTATGGGGGACAGACCGTCAGTAAATCTGTCAGAGGGACACAGAGGATTTTTCAGCTCACAATCCAGCGCCAAAAGTACACAGTCTGGGAAATAATAAACTCTATAGTGATAGACTTGTAATGCTCTAAAGATGTTCTGGTGAGGTGAGGAAGAAGCCCCGCCGCTGTAATGGCGCGTATCTGTCCCGCTCAGAAATAATTAATTACGCTAGTGGGGTAAGGACAGTGCCCAGGCACTAATGTCCACTTTTTCCAGCCTTTTGTGAGGAATTTATGCTGCCCAGGGTGCCCCCCCCCCCCCCCCGTGCCTTGCACCCTGCAGTGCCTGTGTTTGTGTGTAAGCATGGCGCGCAGCGTTCCGCTCGCTGCTCGGTACCTCAGAATGCCGTCACTGAAGAAGAAGTCTTCTGTTCTTCTGCTACTCACCTGTCTTCTGGCTCTGTAAGGGGGTGACGGCAGGCTGCGGGAGTGTGCATCTAGGCGTACCCAGCGATCAGCACCCTCAGGAGCTAATGGTGTCCTGTCAGCCTGAAGCAGAGCCATTGAACTCACTAGAAGTTGGTCATACTTCTCTCCCCTAAGTCCCACGAAGCAGGGAGACTGTTGCCAGCAGCCTCCCTGAAAATAAAAAAAACTAACAAGTCTTTTCAGAGAAACTCAGTAGAGCTCCCCTGTAGTGCATCCAGTATCACTGCGCACAATACTAAAACTGGAGTCTGGAGGAGGGGCATAGAGGGAGGAGACAGTTCACACCCTTTGAAAGTCTTAAAGTGCCCATGTCTCCTGCAGATCCCGTCTATACCCCATGGTTCTTAATGTGACCCCAGCATCCTCTAGGACGTATGAGAAAACAAATAACGCACACACGAGGAGGAGAGAACTAAGGAAGCTATAAGGAGAAGAGGGGAGGGAGGGGGGGTTGAAAGGTAAGGTAGTAAAGGCATATTGGATAAACTACAACCTTATACATATTCATTAATGTACCAGTAGTTAGAAGTAGAAGAGCTCTAACAGAAACCACAAAGCTTATCTAAAGCCACACCACACTGGATATGCCCAATCTCATTTGATTTTTGAAGCAAAGCAGTATTGGACTTTGTTAATACATGGATGGGAGACTGCTTGGTAGTATCAGATTCTTTAGGTGTTTTTAAACTACCAACACCATTTTCTTGGTACATTTAATTTTTACATGTATTCTTTTATGTACCAGAAGTTAGAAGTAGAAGAGCTGTAACAGAAACCACCAGCTCATCTACAGCCACAGCACACTGGATTTGCCCAATCTCTCCTGATCATGGAAGCTGAGCAGTGTTGGTCCTGGTTTTAGTACTTGGATGGGAGACCACAAGGAAATACCAGGAGCTGTGTGTATTTTTACAATACTAACACCGTTCTCTTGATGCATTCCATTTTGAAACATTGGGGCAGATCTATTAAGCCTGGTGAACTGATAAAGTGCAAGGTGATAAAGTACCAGCCAGTCAGCTCCTAACTGTCATTTTTCAAACCCAGCCTGTGACATGGCAATTAGGAGCTGATTGGCTGGTACTTTATCACCATGCAAATTATCATTTCACCAGGTTTAATAAATCGGCTGCTTACTCATTTATGTACGAGTAGTTAGAAGTAGAAGAACTCTAACAGAAACCACTAAGCTCATCTACAGCCACACCACACTGTATATGCCCAATATCACCTGATTTTAGGCCTGGTTTGTTCTTGGATGTGAGACCACCTGGGAATACCAGGTGCTGTAGGTAGTTTTATACTACCAACACCGTTCTCTTGATGCATTATATTTTGAAACTTATTCATTGATGTACCAGTAGTTAGAAGTAGAAGTTAGAAACAGCAAAAATCATCTACAGCCGCATCACACTGGATATGTCCAATCTCATCTGATGTTGGAAGCTAAGCAGTGTTGTGCCTGGTTAGTTTTTGGATCTCAGGTCCTGCCTTCTGGTTTGGCCACGGCACCTCGGAAATTCACCAAGGTCATGGCCGTGATGACGACCCTTCACCATCGGTGGACCAGGGAGGAATCTCTCCTCCCGATAAACATTCTGGAATTGCGGGCAGTGTTCAATTCATTGACACTGGCCCTGCCTCTAGTACAGAACAGGCCTGTTCAAGTACAATCGGACAACGACACCACGGTAGTGTACACAAATCATCAAGGCGGCACTCGAAATTGCATGGCAAAGCTGGAAGTATCAAAAATCCTCAGTTGGGTAGAACGTCATCTGCCAGCAATATCGGCAGTGTTCATTCCCGGAGTCCTCAACTGGGAAGCGGATTTCCTCAGTCGTCAGTACGTTAACGCTGGAGAGTGGAGAGGCCGCAGCAGAAATGTCTGCACTGGTGTCAGTAGGTGACTGAGGCAGGGATGACTGGGAGATAGTGGGTGACTGAAGCATGTATGACTGGGAGATAGTGGGTGACTGAGGCCGGGGTGACTGGGAGATAGTCAGTGACTAAGGCAGGGGTGATAGGGATATAGTGGATGACTGTGGCCTTGGTGACAGGGACAGTAGGAGACTGAGGCAGGGGTGACAGGGATAGTGGGTGACTGAGGCAGGGGTGATAGGGTGACAGTGGGTGACTGAGGCAGAGGTGACAGGGATAGTGGGTGACTGAGGTAGGGGTGATATGGAGATAGTGGTTGACTGAGGCAGGGGTGACAGAGATAGTGGGTGACTAAAGCAGGGGTGACTGGTATAGTGGGTGACTGAGGCAGGGGTCGCAGGTATAGTGGTTAACTGAGGCAGCGGTGACTGGGAGATAGTGGGTAACTGGGGCAGGGGTGACAGGGAAAGTGTGTGACTCAGGCAGGGGTGATAGGGAGATAGTGGGCAGCAGATCACTGCCTCGCTGACAGCAGCACATCCCTGCTTCACTGACAGCAGCACATCCCTGCCTCATTGACAGCAGCACATACCTGCCTCACTTATAGCAGCACATCCCTGCCTCACTGGCAGCAGCAGATCCCTGCCTCACTGGCAGCAGCAGATCACTGCTTCACTGGCAGCAGCAGATCACTGCTTCACTGACAGCAGCACATCCCTGCCTCACTGGCAGCAGCAGATCCCTGCCTTACTGACAGCTGTATTCAGACCTGATCTCTGCTGTGCATATTCACACAACAGGAGATCAGGTCTGAAGTGTGTGTGTGTGTGCTGGTGCCGCAGTGCACCGGCACATGCCAGAGATGCGATCAGCATCTCTGCCCAGTGAGCGCCTCTGCCAACACATACTTATCTTGCATATGAGATCTCTTGATCATGAAGATAGTTCTCACAGGGTGAGGTTCATCCATTACATTTTAAAGTAGGAAGGTACAAATTACATATTCAAATTACATATATGTGCTGGATTCAAATGTTTTCCCCCCTTCCTTTCTCAATTGTGCCCATCAGCAGCTATTCTAATGTTGCTGCCAATGGGTGTGACACATTCATTTCTTCTGTGGGGTACACTGGACTCCACAAGGATTCACATTGTGGTGTAGAGTAGGATCTTGATCTGAGGCACCAACAGGCTCAAAGCTTTTGACTGTTCCCAAGATGCTCAGCGCCCCCTGCTCTATAACCTCGCTTCCATGAACAGGGAGCTCAGTTTGTAGTTGGTGCCTTCAGTAGCAGGACACTTAACAGGGGGCTGCCTCAGGCAGCCTATACTTAGCTATTAATTTTGACAAGAAAAGAAGAACTTTTTTTATAAGAATGTACAAGGGCTGCAGCAGGCTAGGTCTAATAGACATCTTTACTGCAGCTCCATCACTCCCAGCGGCGCAGTATACTCCCGTGCCCTGGTTGCTGGGTCACTGCAGCGGAGGCTCCGGTTTCTTCCTAAGGTCAGTCACACACACACCGCCCTCCGGGATCACGAGGCCGCTGATGAAAGGGAGGTAAGGGGCTTCTGTGCCCACACTATACCGTGATCCAGCATGGCTGTAGGGGGCGAGCCGTGTGCGCACTGGCGTGGACACTGATTACTGGGCAGCCGCTCCACTAGCCACCAGGGACAGTTAAGGAGCACAGCTCTGGGGGGTTTTCTCCTATATTAACCCCATTTTGTACTACCTGCAGTGCATTGTGATAGGTAATAGAGCCTGATTCAGGTTGGATTGCAATCACAATAAGCAATCCAACTGCAAAAATTGCTAAGAGCATATGCATGCGCCTGCATTTTCTGTGACTGTCAATCGGTGCGGGGGGGGGGGGGGGTCAGCAACACTCCATTTCAAAGTCGGAGATGGAGCGGTGCGGGGGCAGGGCTTCAACGGAGAAACAGGAGGCGTGGTCTGAGCGGCTGCATGACATCACATGCAGCCGTTGCGATCACAAAAATGGTGGCGGCTTCCTGCGCACACGTACAGTCTGCACCAACAGGAGGCTAACCCATTTTTTATGATCACGCTGAACTGCACTGAGACTGCAATTTCAGCGTGGTCAAGAAGGGAGGCGGCATGCTGGGTGGCCATGCCCTGTGATGGGTGGCCCCAGCATGCGAACCAAAGGATTGCAAATTCTGTTACTTAGCAGAATTTGCAATCCTTACTGAATTAGGCCATTGATTACAAAATTGTAAACAATATTTGAAGTTTTTCTTCAGGGACTAACACAAAAGATGCTTGGGGCTACTAACACATGGGTAAGCCACGTAAAGCTTCCCATCGGTCAGTGGCATCACAACGGGGTTGCGGCACACACCCGAGTGTCACCCGCCAAGTGGGGTGACACCAAAGTGCCGGCTCTTCTTCAGTGACAGAATATGGGTGTTTTACTGTGACATTACGTGCAACACCCAGTTTCTGTCACTGTGCAGGAGCCAGCACCACCCACACACTAGTCCCCGGGTACAGCCCCCAACCCCCGGGATACCCGCAGCAACAAAATGGTGATTCAGGTCACGCCCCTACCTATGAGACCATGCCTCCTTTTTACCATTGCGCTGCTTATCTGCGCGCACTGCATTACAATCTCCCTCGCCGCCTCTCTGGGTGTCACCAGTGATAGTGACACCTCTGCCATGCTTGTAGCAGCTGGTCCTAAGATCTACGCCTCCAGCCCTGAGTGTTTTCCCTTGTGACTTGTTGATCATCATTGCGAAGCAGATGCTTACAGAAAACTGCAGGGGTTTAGATTGAAAAGAAAAACATTGACGAACCCATCATTTCAGCGACAGGGTCTGCCACACGACTGACTGAAATGACTGGTTGGTTTGGGCCCCCACCAAAAAAGAATCAATCAATCTCTCCTTGCACAAACTGGCTCTACAGAGGCAAGATGTCCACCTCATCATCCTCCGATTCCTCACCCCTTTCACTGTGTACATCCCCCTCCTCACAGATTATTAATTCGTCCCCACTGGAATCCACCATCTCAGATCCCTGTGTACTTTCTGGAGGCAATTGCTGGTGAATGTCTCCACGGAGGAATTGATTATAATTAATTTTGATGATCATCATCTTCTCCACATTTTCTGGAAGTAACCTTGTACGCCGATTGCTGACAAGGTGAGCGGCCGCACTAAACACTCTTTCGGAGTACACACTGGAGGGAGGGCAACTTAGGTAGAATAAAGCCAGTTTGTGCAAGGGCCTCCAAATTGCCTCTTTTTCTCCACCATTCTTTCAAAGGTGACAGAATCATATGCAGTGACAGTAGACGACATGTCAGTAATCGTTGCCAGGTCCTTCAGTCTGGACCAGATGTCAGCACTCACTCCAGACTGTCCTGCATCACCGCCAACGGGTGGGCTCGGAATTCTTAGCCTTTTCCTCGCACCCCCAGTTGCGGGAGAATGTGAAGGAGGAGCTGTTGACGGGTCACGTTCCGCTTGACTTGACAATTTTCTCACCAGCAGGTCTTTGAACCTCTGCAGACTTGTGTCTGCCGGAAAGAGAGATACAATGTAGGTTTTAAATCTAGGATCGAGCACGGCGGCCAAAATGTAGTGCTCTGATTTCAACAGATTGAATCCTGGTTAAGCAAATTAAGGGCTCCATCCACAAGTCCCACATGCCTAGTTGAATCGCTCTGTTTTAGCTCCTCCTTCAATGTCTCCAGCTTCTTCTGCAAAAGCCTGATGAGGGGAATGACCTGACTCAGGCTGGCAGTGTCTGAACTGACTTCACGTGTGGAAAGTTCAAAGGGTTGCAGAACCTTGCACAACGTTGAAATCATTCTCCACTGCGCTTGAGTCAGGTGCATTCCCCCTCCTTTGCCTATATCGTGGGCAGATGTATAGGCTTGAATGGCCTTTTGCTGCTCCTCCATCCTCTGAAGCATATAGAGGGTTGAATTCCACCTCGTTACCACCTCTTGCTTCAGATGATGGCAGGGCAGGTTCAGGAATGTTTGGTGGTGCTCCAGTCTTCGGCATGCGGTGGCTGAAGGCATAAAGTGGCCCGCAATTCTTCGTGCCACCGACAGCATCTCTTGCACGCCCCTGTCGTTTTTTAAATAATTCTGCACCACCAAGTTCAATGTATGTGCAAAACATGGGACGTGCTGGAATTTGCCCAGATGTAATGCACGCACAATATTGGTGGCGTTGTCCGATGTCACAAATCCCCAGGAGAGTTCAATTGGGGTAAGCCATTCTGCGATGATGTTCCTCAGTTTCCGTAAGTGGTTGTCAGCTGTGTGCCTCTTATGGAAAGCGGTGATACAAAGCGTAGCCTGCCTAGGAACGAGTTGGCAATTGCGAGATGCTGCTACTGGTGCCGCCGCTGCTGTTCTTGCTGCGGGAGGCAATACATCTACCCAGTGGGCTGTCACAGTCATATAGTCCTGAGTCTGCCCTGTTCCACTTAACCACAGACAAGTGGACATTGGGTACAACTGCATTTTTTAGGACACTGGTGACTCTTTTTCTGAGGTCTGTGTACATTTTCGGTATCGCCTGCCTAGAGAAATGGAACCTAGAGGGTATTTGGTACCGGGGACACAGTACCTCAATCAAGTCTCTAGTTGCCTCTAAATTAACGATGGATACCGGAACCACGTTTCTCACCACCCAGACCTGAGTTATCCGCTTTGCAGCAGGATGACTGCTGTGATATTTCATCTTCCTCGCAAAGGACTGTTGGACAGTCAATTGCTTACTGGAAGAAGTACAAGTGGTCTTCCGACTTCCCCTCTGGGATGACGATCGACTCCCAGCAGCAACAACAGCAGCGCCAGCAGCAGTAGGCGTTACACTCAAGGATGCATCGGAGGAATCCCAGGCAGGAGAGGACTCGTCAGACTTGCCAGTGACATGGCCTGCAGGACTATTGGCTCTCCTGTCTAAGGAGGAAATTGACACTGAGGGAGTTGGTGGTGTGGTTTGCAGGAGCTTGGTTACAAGAGGAAGGGATTTAGTGGTTAGTGGACTGCTTCCGCTGTCATCAAAAGTTTTTGAACTTGTCACTGACTTATGATGAATGCGCTGCAGGTGACGTATAAGGGAGGATGTTCCGAGGTGGTTAACGTCCTTATCCCTACTTATTACAGCTTGACAAAGGCAACACACGGCTTGACACCTGTTGTCCGCATTTGTGTACAGGATGCATACCTTCATGTCCCCATTTATCCACCTCATCAGGCGTAACTCAGATTTGCGGTACAGGACTGTCATTGCCAATTTCAGACGTTGCTGTTTGGTCTCTCCATGGCCCTGAGAATTTTCACCAACGTAATGGCGGAAATGATGGTGCTCCTGTGCAAGCAAGGTGTCACAATTATCCCGTACTTGGGCGATCTCATAAAAGCGAGATCAAGAGAGCAGTTGCTGAACAGCGTATCACTTTCACTGAAAGTGTTACAGCAACACGGCTGGATTCTCAATATCCCGAAGTCGCAGTTGATTCCTACTACTCGTCTGTCTTTCTTGGGCATGATTCTGGACACAGACCAGAAGAGGGTTTATCTCCTGATAGAAAAGGCCCAGGAACTCATGACTCTTGTCAGGAACCTATTGAAACCAAAACAGGTGTCAGTGCATCACTGCACTCGAGTCCTGGGAAAGATGGTGGCATCATACGAGGCCATTCCATTCGGCAGGTTCCATGCGAGGACTTTCCAATGGGACCTACTGGACAAGTGGTCCGGGTCACATTTACAGATGCATTGGTTGATCACCCTGTCCCCCAGGGTCAGGGTATCACTCTTGTGGTGGCTGCAGAGTGCTCACCTTCTCGAGGGACGCAGATTCAGCATTCAGGGCTGGATCCTGGTGACCACAGACGCAAGCCTCCAAGGTTGGGGAGCAGTCACACAGGGAAGAAATTTCCAAGGTCTTTGGTCAAGTCAAGAGACTTGTCTTCACATCAACATCCTGGAACTAAGGGCCATATACAATGCCCTACGTCAAGCGGAGACCTTACTTTGCGACCAACCGGTTCTGATCCAGTCAGACAACGTCACCGCAGTGGCTCATGTAAACCGCCAAGGCGGCACAAGAAGCAGAGTGGCGATGGCACAAGCCACCAGAATTCTTCGCTGGGTGGAGAATCACGCAAGCGCACTGTCAGCAGTGTTCATTCCGGGAGTGGACAACTGGGAAGCAGACATCCTCAGCAGACACGACCTACATCCGGGAGAGTGGGGACTTCATCAGGAAGCCTTTGCACAGATTACAAGTCGGTGGGAACTGCCACAGATAGACATGATGCCGTCCTGGCTCAACAAAAAGCTACAGAGGTTTTGCGCAAGGTCAAGAGACCCTCAGGCAGTAGCTGTAGACGCCCTAGTGACACCGTGGGTGTTCCGGTCGGTCTATGTATTTCCTCCTCTTCCTCTCATACCCAAGGTGTTGAGGATAATAAGACAAAGAGGAGTGAGAACAATCCTCATTGTTCCAGATTGGCCACGGAGGACCTGGTATCCGGATCTGCAGGAAATGCTCACAGAAGATCTGTGGCCTCTCCCTCTAAGACAGGACCTGTTGCATCAGGGGCCCTGTCTGTTCCAAGACTTACCGCGGCTGCATTTGACGGCATGGCGGTTGAATGCCGGATCCTAGCATTCCGGTTGAGGTCATCCCTACGCTGATAAAGGCTAGGAAGGATGTAACGTTAAAACATTACACCGTATATGGCGAAATTATGTTTCTTGGTGTGAGGCCAGGAATGCTCCTACGGAAGAATTCCATCTGGGCCGTTTCCTTCACTTCCTACAAACTGGAGTGAATTTGGGCCTAAAATTAGGCTCTATTAAGGTCCAGATTTCAGCCTTATCCATTTTCTTTCAAAAAGAATTGGCTTCTCTTCCAGAAGTTCAGACTTTTGTAAAAGGAGTGCTGCATATTCAGCCTCCTTTTGTGCCTCCGGTGGCACCTTGGGACCTTAACGTGGTGTTAAGTTTTCTAAAATTACACTGGTTTGAACCACTTAAAACAGTGGAGTTAAAATATCTCACATGGAAGGTGGTCATGTTATTAGCCTTGGCTTCGGCTAGGCGAGTGTCGGAATTAGCGGCTTTGTCACATAAAAGCCCATATTTGGTATTCCATGTGGATAGAGCGGAATTGCAGACCCGTCCTCAATTCCTACCAAAAGTGGTCTCATCTTTTCATATGAACCAACCTATTGTGGTGCCTGTGGCTACGCGTGACTTGGAGGATTCCGAGTTACTTGATGTGGTTAGGGCTTTGAAAATTTACGTGGCCAGGACGGCTAGAGTCAGGAAAACTGAAGCGCTGTTTGTCCTGTATGCAACCAACAAGATTGGTGCCCCTGCTTCAAAGCAGGCTATTGCTCGCCGGATTTGTAACACGATTCAGCAAGCGCATTCTATGGCTGGATTGCAGTTACTGAAATCGGTCAAGGCCCATTCCACGAGGAAAGTGGGCTCTTCTTGGGCGGCTGCCCGAGGGGTCTTGGCACTACAGCTGTGTCAAGCTGCTACTTGGTCGGGTTCACAGTCACACACCTTTGCAAAATACTATAAGTTTGATACCCTGGCTGAGGAGGAACTCATGTTTGCTCAATCGGTGCTGCAGAGTCATCCGCACTCTCCCGCCCGTTTTGGAGCATTGGTATAATCCCCATGGTCCTTACGGAGTCCCCAGCATCCTCTAGGACGTTAGAGAAAATAAGATTTTAAACCTACTGGTAAATCTTTTTCTCGTAGTCCGTAGATGATGCTGGGCGCCCGTCCCAAGTGCGGACTACTTCTGCAATACTTGTATATAGTTATTGCTTCAATAAGGGTTATGTTATAGTTGCATCGGTCCTGCACTGATGCTATGTTGTTTTTTCATACTGATAACTGGGTAGTTTATCACAAGTTATACGGTGTGATTGGTGTGGCTGGTATGAATCTTGCCCTGGATTAACAAATTCCTTTCCTCATACTGTCCGTCTCCTCTGGGCACAGTTTCTCTAACTGTGGCATAGAGGGAGGAGCCAGTGCACACCCAGAACTAAAGTCTTTCTTAAAGTGCCCATGTCTCCTGTGGAGCCCGTCTATCCCCATGGTCCTTACGGAGTCCCCAGCATCCTCTACGGACTACGAGAAAAAGATTTACCGGTAGGTTTAAAATCTTATTTTCTACTTTATTCTTTTCTATCCTAGTTTATTACGACCAACTCTCATCCAAGGAGTTTGATATTCTACTACCTGCATGCAATTTAAATTGCTTAAATTGTTTATATGGTTGATTTGTCCTTCACAATCCATAATCTGCAACTTGGATGTACTTGTGTCATTGAAAATCTTATAATAAAAATGTATATACAGATACTCAACCTGTATATTGAAAAAAAAAAAAAGTTATAAGACATATGCATTCAATATTTGAAGAAACAAAATAAAATAAAGCTATCTATTGGGTTTCACTAACAAGCACACTGGAAGACTTGACTACTGTTAAAAGACATGCATTACATGGTATAGAGCCACAAACCACAATGTAGTAAAATAAAAACAAACTTACATGTGTATCAAACCTATGTGAGGCTTACATTGATAGTGCAAGATCAACACTCTATCAACTGTGCAAACTAGACTGCACATAAATGCCATAAAATTTATCTGAGATTTTAGTAAATAAGGCCCGTTGCTGTCCGGGTCACGCAGCCGTCACGGCCCGCCCCCATACGGTCCGGTCATGTCTGCGTTGTCCTGACTGTGCCCCCAAAATGGCGGCACAACGCCGCTGGCCCGACTCCTCCTGCCCAGTGACCGCCTCTGCCTGTCAATCAGGCAGAGGCGCTCACTGGGCAGAGATGCTGATCGCATCTCTGGCATGTGCCGGTGCACTGCGGCACCAGCACACACGCACTTCAGACCTGATCTCCTGTTGTGTGAATATGCACAGCAGGGATCAGGTCTGAATTAGGCCCTATATACAGCTGTCAGTAAGGCAGGGATGTGCTGCTGCCAGTGAGGCAGGGATGTGCTGCTGGTAGTGAAGCAGTGATGTGCTGCTGTCAGCGAAGCAGTGCTGTGCTGCTGTCAGCGAGACAGGGATGTGCTGCTGTCAGCGAGGCAGGGATGTGCTGCTGTCAGCGAAGCAGGGATGTGCTGCTGTCAGCGAAGCAGGGATGTGCTGCTGTCAGTGAAGCAGGGATGTGCTGCTGTCAGCGAGGCAGGGATGTGCTGCTGTCAGCGAGGCAGGGATGTGCTGCTGTCAGCGAGGCAGGGATGTGCTGCTATAAGTGAGGTAGGGATGTGCTGCTGTCATTGAAGCAGGAATGTGCTGCTGCAGTGAGGCAGAGATATGCAGCCCACTATCTCCCTATCACCCCTGCCTGAGTCACACACTTTCCCTGTCACCCCTGCCTCAGTTACCCACTATCTCCCAGTCACCGCTGCCTCAGTCAACCACTATATCTGCGATCCCTGCCTCAGTCACCCACTATACCAGTCACCCCTGCTTTAGTCACCCACTGTCACCCTATCACCCCTGCTTCAGTCACCCACTATCCCTGTCAACCCTGCCTCAGTCACCCACTATCTCCCAGTCACCCCTGCCTCAGTCAGCCACTATCCCTGTCACCCCTGCCTCAGTCTCTTACTGTCCCTGTCACCCCTGCCACAGTCATCCACTATCTCCCTATCACCCCTGCCTTAGTCATTTATTATACCTGTCACCCACTTTCTTCCCATACTTACCCAACCCCTTCCTATCACCCCTCCCTCAGTAACCCACTATCTCCCTGTCACCCACTATCTCCCAGTCACCCCGGCCTCAGTCACCCACTATCTCCCACTCATACATGCTTCAGTCACCCACTATCTCCCAGTCATCCCTGCCTCAGTCACCTACTGACACCAGTGCAGACATTTCTGCTGCGGCCTCTCCACTCTCCAGCGTGAACGTCCTGACGACTGAGGAAATCCGCTTCCTAGTTGAGGACTCCGGGAATGAACACTGCCGATATTGCTGTCAGATGACTTTCTACCCAACGGAGGATTTTTGATACTTCCAGCTTTGCCATGCAGTTTCGAGTGCCGCCTTGATGATTTGTGTACACTACCGTGGTGGCGTTGTCAGATTGTACTTGAACAGGCCTGTTCTGTACTAGAGGCAGGGCCAGTGTCAATTAATTGAACACTGCCTGCAATTCCAGAATGTATATCAGGAGGAGAGATTCCTCCCTGGTCCACCGACCCTGGAGAAAGTGTTGCTCCAACACCATGGCCCAGCCCAAAAGACTGGCATCCATTGTCAGGAGGACACAGTTGGAGATCCAGAAGGGATGGCCCCTGCTCAACTGTTGGTCCTGTAGCCACCAGCTCAGTGTCAGACGAACCTCCGGAGTCAAGGAGATCATTTGAGACATCATCCGATGAGGCAGGCCGTCCCACTTGGAGAGGATTAACCTCTGCAGAGGGCGGTAATGAAATTGAGCGTACTCTACCATATCGAAAGCCGACACCATGAGGTCTAGTACTTGCATCGCTGTGTGTATCAACACTCTTGGGCGAGAGAGGACGATACTGTCCTGAATTTTCAGGACTTTCTCTGGAGACAGAAACAATTGTTGGCTGTGTGTGTCCAGCAGTGCCCCTAGGTGCACAATGTTCCGAGCAGGGACCAGCGAGGACTTTTTTCAGTTGATGAGCCACCCGTGGACTTTTAGGAATTGGACCGCCAGTTCCAGATAACTGTGGAGAACCTCTTGGGAGTTCACCAGGATCAGCAAGTCGTCCAGATTTGGCAGGATCCTGATTCTCTGATGGTGAAGGGTCGTCATCACGGCCATGACCTTGGTGAATATCCGAGGTGCCGTGGCCAAACCAGAAGGCAGGACTTGAAATCCAAAAACAAACCAGGCACAACACTGCTTAGCTTCCATCATCAGATGAGATTGGACCAGTGGCGTAACTACTGCCCCCGCAGTCCTCGCGGTGGCTTGGGGGCGAGGGGCTGCGGGGGCGCCACTGATTTACAGCAGACTGACATGCGGACGAGCGTCCGCATGTCAGTCTGCAGTCTCCTTCCCTCCGCCGCTTTTTGGAGGGACACGGAGGGCACACAGCGCGCCTCCCTGTGTCCCTCCTGCTGCATCATCTCCGGCGGCCGCGGGTCTAATAGGGGGAAGTGCCGTCCGTGAGCTCTAATTGGCTCACGAACCGGCACTTCCCCCTATTAGACCCGCGGCCGCCGGAGATGATGCAGCAGGAGGGACACAGGAGAGACGAGCTGTGCCCTCCGTGTCCCTCCAAAAAGCGACGGCGGGGGGGGGGTAAATATCTGGCACTGGGGGCATATATGGCACAGGGGGGGGGGGGGAGGAATATCTGGCACTGGGGCATTTCTGGCACTGGGGGGAATATCTGGCACTGGGGGCATATCTGGCACTGGGGGGGATATCTGGCACTGGGGGGGATATCTGGCACTGGGGCATATATGGCACTGGGGGGGGAATATCTGGCACTGGGGGCATATATGGCACTCGGGGGGGGGATCTGGCACTGGGGGCATATATGGCACGGGGGGCATATATGGCACTGGGGGGAATATCTGGCACTGGGGGCATATATGGCACTGGGGGGGAATATCTGGCACTGGGGGCATATGTGTACCTGGCACATGGGGGGGACGACTATATTTGGCACTGGGGCATGTAAGTACCTGGCACCGTGGGGGAATATCTGGCACTGGGGACATATGTGGCACTGGGAGCACAGCCCTAGCAACAAGGACTACCTCCTAGCAACGAGCATGACACCCAGTGCATGAAACATCTGGCAACGAGCATGACACCCAGTGCATGAAACACCTGGCAACGAGCATGACACCCAGTGCATGAAACCCCTGGCAACGAGCATGACACCCTGAGCATGAAAACCCCTGGCACCGTGCATGGAACCAAGAGCATGAAACCCCTGGCAACGAGCATGACACCCAGTGCATGAAACCCCTGACAACGAGCAGGTAATTGAAAAGTAATTAGAAGCCTTACTGTAGGACTTAATGTGTAATGGGCATTACGGTGTGTGGCATAATGTATCACGGACATTGCGGTGTGTGTCATAATGTGTCGCAGGCATTACGGTGTATGGTATACTATATCGCGGGCATTGTGATATGTGGTATAATGTCTCAGGGTCATTGCAGTGTGTGGCATAATGTATCACGGACATTGCGGTGTGTGTCATAATGTGTCAGGCATTACGGTGTGTGGTATACTATATCACGGGCATTGTGGTATGTGGTATAATGTCTCAGGGTCATTGCAGTGTGGCATAATACATAACGGGCATTGCGATGTGTGGCATAGGGTATAACGGGCAGGGCATTGCGGTATGTGTCACAGGCATTACGGTGTATGGTATACTATATCACGGGCATTGTGGTCTAATGTCTCAAGGTCATTGCAGTGTGTGGCATAATGTGTCACAGGCATTGTATGTGCTATAATGTATCGGGCATTGCAGTGTGTGGCATAATGTATCACGGACATTGCGGTGTGTGTCATAATGTGTCACAGACATTGTATGTGCTATAATGTATCAGGGGCATTGCAGTGTGTAGCATAATGTATAACGGGCATTGCGATTCCTGTCATAATGTGTCACAGGCATTACGGTGTGTGGCATAATGTGTCACAGACATTACGGTGTGTGGCATAATGTGTCGGGGGCATTACAGTGTGTGCATATTGTGTCGTGCATTATTGTGTGCGGCATAATGTCTAAGGGCCATTGCAGTATGTGGCATAATGTATACTGGGCATTACTATAAGGAGGAAAAATGACAAATAATGTAAGGGGCATGAATCAGGATTATTTTTCTTTCCTGTGGTGGCCAACGTATGGGCGTGCAGGTTGCAAAACTGGGGTATAAGGTAGTCTTTTCCTGCAATGCCACGCCCCTTTATGTGAAACCACGCCCACTCCAACAAAACCACGCCCCTTTTTTGACGCGCGCGCCTTAGGCGCGCGCATATTTATCCCTTTCTTGCTCCCAATTATGGAGCATGAAGGGGGGGGGGGGGGGGCGCCGAAGAATTTCTTGGCTTGGGGGAGAAAAATTTCTAGTTACGCCACTGGATTGGACATATCCAGTGTGATGCGGCTGTAGATGATTTTTGCTGTTTCTAACTTCTACATCAATGAATAAGTTTCAAAATAGAATGCATCAAGAGAACGGTGTTGGTAGTATAAAACTACCTACAGCACCTGGTATTCCCAGGTGGTCTCACATCCAAGAACAAACCAGGCCTAAGATCAGGTGATATTGGGCATATACAGTGTGGTGTGGCTGTAGATGAGCTTAGTGGTTTCTGTTAGAGTTCTTCTACTTCTAACTACTCGTACATAAATGAATAAGCGGACGATTTATTAAACCTGGTGAAATGATAATTTGCATGGTGATAAAGTACCAGCCAATCAGCTCCTAATTGCCATGTCACAGGCTGGGTTTGAAAAATGACAGTTAGGAGCTGACTGGCTGGTACTTTATCACCTTGCACTTTATCAGTTCACCAGGCTTAATAGATCTGCCCCAATGTTTCAAAATGGAATGCATCAAGAGAACGGTGTTGGTATTGTAAAAATACACACAACTCCTGGTATTTCCTGGTGGTCTCCCATCCAAGTACTAAAACCAGGACCAACACTGCTCAGCTTCCATGATCAGGAGAGATTGGGCAAATCCAGTGTGCTGTGGCTGTAGATGAGCTCGTGGTTTCTGTTAGAGCTCTTCTACTTCTAACTTCTGGTACATAAAAGAATATGTGTAAAAATTAAATGTACAGTACCAAGAAAAGGGTGTTGATAGTTTAAAAACACCTAAAGAATCTGATAATACATGGATGGGAGACTGCTTGGTAGTAACAAAGTCCAATACTGCTTTGCTTCAAAGATCAAATGAGATTGGGCATATCCAGTGTGGTGTGGCTTTAGATAAGCTTTGTGGTTTCTGTTAGAGCTCTTCTACTTCTAACTACTGGTACATTAATGAATATGTATAAGGTTGTAGTTTATCCAATATCCCTTTACTACCTTACCTCCCCCCCCCCCTCCCCTCCCCTCCCCTCCCCTCCTTATAGCTTCCTTTGTTCTCTCCTCCTCGTGTGTGCGTTATTTGTTTTCTCATACGTCCTAGAGGATGCTGGGATCACATTAAGAACCATGGGGTATAGACGGGATCCGCAGGAGACATGGGCACTTTAAGACTTTCAAAGGGTGTGAACTGTCTCCTCCCTCTATGCCCCTCCTCCAGACTCCAGTTTTAGAATTGTGCCCAGTGAGACTGGATGCACTACAGGGGAGCTCTACTGAGTTTCTCTGAAAAGACTTATGTTAGTTTTTCTTATTTTCAGGGAGGCTGCTGGCAACAGTCTCCCTGCTTCGTGGAACTTAGGGGAGAGAAGTATGACCAACTTCTAGTGAGTTCAATGGCTCTGCTTCTGGCTGACAGGACACCATTAGCTCCTGAGGGTGCTGATCGCTGGGTACGCCTAGATGCCCACTCCCGTAGCCTGCCATCACCCCCTTACAGAGCCAGAAGTCAGAAGACAGGCGAGTAGCAGAAGAACAGAAGACTTCTTCTCCAGTGACGGCATTCTGAGGTACCACGCAGCGAGCGGAATGCTGTGCGCCATGCTTCCACACAAACACAGGCACTGCAGGGTGCAGGGCATGTGGGTGGGTGGGGGGGGGGCACCGTGGGCAGCATAAATTCCTCACAAAAGGCTGGCAAAAGTGGACATTAGTGCCTGGGCACTGTCCTTACCCCGCCAGCGTAATTAATTATTTGTTTCTGAGCGGGACAGAAGCGTGCCATTACAGCGGCGGGGCTTCTTCCTCACCTCACCAGCACATCTATAGAGCGTTACAAGTCTATCACTATAGAGTTTATTATTTCCCAGACTGTGTACTTTTGGCGCTGGGTTGTGAGCTGAAAAATCCTCTCTGTCCCTCTGACAGATTTACTGTAGGTCTATCCCCCATAAGCCGATGTGTCTGTGGGTACTTGGTACATGTGTGTCAACATGTCGGTGGCTGAATGTTTTTCCCAAGAGGAAACTATATTAGGAATGCAGACATATGATGGTGGCCCTGTTGGCACCACCAATAACTGACTGGGTGAAAGTTTCAATAATATCAGAGTGAGGTTGGATAAATCTGTGTCCCAGACACAGACGTAGAGAATAGATGTGATGGCGTTACCTATGGAGAAGCTGCGACATGACATCCTAGGACACGATACTGCACCATGCATCACCGTTATATTTCAGTGTGCCTTGTCAATATTTAAATCTTGTTCTGTGAGACGTGAGTTGTAAATTGCTAGGAGGTAGTCCTTGTTGCATGGCTGTTGAACACCGGATCCTGAAGGAAAAGGGCATTCCGGAGGAAGTCATTCCTACGCTGATCAAAGCCAGGAAGGACGTGACCGCAAAACATTATCACCACATATGGCGAAAATATGTTGCTTGGTGTGAGGACAGGAAGGCCCCAACGGAGGAATTTCAACTGGGTCGATTCCTGCACTTCCTACAGTCAGGGGTGAATATGGGCCTCAAATTGGGGTCCATTAAGGTCCAGATTTCGGCTCTGTCGATTTTCTTCCAAAAAGAACTGGCTTCCCTGCCGGAAGTTCAGACTTTTGTTAAAGGAGTGCTGCATATTCAGCCTCCTTTTGTGCCTCCAGTGGCACCTTGGGATCTCAACGTGGTGTTGGATTTCCTTAAATCACATTGGTTTGAGCCACTTAAAACCGTGGAGTTAAAATATCTCACGTCGAAAGTGGTCATGCTATTGGCCCTGGCTTCGGCCAGGCGTGTGTCAGAGTTGGCGGCTTTGTCATGTAAAAGCCCTTATGTGATTTTCCATATGGATAGGGCGGAATTGAGGACTCATCCCCAATTTCTGCCTAAGGTGGTTTCAGCGTTTCATTTGAACCAACCTATTGTGGTGCCTGCGGCTACTCGGAACTTGGAGGATTCCAAGTTGCTGGATGTAGTCAGGGCCCTGAAAATTTATGTTTCCAGAATGGCTGGAGTCAGGAAAACTGACTCGCTGTTTATCCTCTACGCACCAAACAAGATGGGTGCTCCTGCTTCAAAGCAGACTATTGCTCGCTGGATATGTAGCACAATTCAGCTTGCACATTCTGCGGCGGGACTGCCGCATTCTAGATCAGTAAAAGCCCATTCCACGAGGAAGGTGGGCTCTTCTTGGGCGGCTGCCCGAGGGGTCTCTGCTTTACAACTTTGCCGAGCTGCTACTTGGTCGGGGTCAAACACATTTGCAAGATTTTACAAGTTTGACACCCTGGCTGAGGAGGACCTGGAGTTCGCTCATTCGGTGCTGCAGAGTCATCCGCACTCTCCCTCCCGTTTGGGAGCTTTGATATAATCCCCATGGTCCTTACGGAGTCCCAGCATCCACTTAGGACGTCAGAGAAAATAAGATTTTACTCACCGGTAAATCTATTTCTCGTAGTCCGTAGTGGATGCTGGGCGCCCATCCCAAGTACTTGTACATAGTTATTGTTAACAAAAGGGTTATTGTTGAGAGCCATCTGTGCAGAGGCTCCGTTGTTGTCATACTGTTAACTGGGTATAATATCACGAGTTGTACGGTGTGATTGGTGTGGCTGGTATGAGTCTTACCCGGGATTCAAAATCCTTCCTTAGTGTCAGCTCTTCCGGGCACAGTATCCTAACTGAGGTCTGGAGGAGGGTCATAGGGGGAGGAGCCAGTGCACACCAGGTAGTCCTAAAGCTCTCTTTAGTTGTGCCAAGTCTCCTGCGGAGCCGCTATTCCCCATGGTCCTTACGGAGTCCCAGCATCCACTACGGACTACGAGAAATAGATTTACCGGTGAGTAAAATCTTATTATATATATATATATATATATATATATATATATGACTTGGGGTTTGTTTTATTAGATAGAGCATGTCCCTGTGAAGTGCCTTTTGGGGTTGTGGTTTTTCAGAAAGTTACAGGTTTTTTTTAATTAAGAGAAATATGCCCCATTATAGAGATCGGACATTTCAATTTGTTGCGCCTGCGCAGTGGCCGCCAGCAGGGGGTGTACTAGAGTGCCTTCTCTTGAGAGCCGCAATGTGGCTGCCTTCTCCCCGGTTATTCTGTAAATAGGAAAATAACCTCACAGGTTCACATAGGGCAGAGTTGCCACTACTAGTGCAGGGCTGTAACTTACAGTACTAAGGAAAAGCCATATACTAAAGCGGCACGGTGACCTCACCCCTCTCAGAGACACCAGGGCGCAGCACACTGGTACACACACCTGTTAGCTCAGGGCAGCACTATAGGACCCTCCTGTAATGCTGTGCTGGCGGCGTGTAGTGATCAGGGCACTGGGAGACTGGCTGGCTGGTCTCCGTCTCTGTTGCCTATAGAACTTCCACCTCTGTTATATATCAGGGCTGCTCTCCTGTTGTTATGATTCCAATACTCTGGTCTGGGGATATCTTATAGCAAGGACCTGAGTACTGGAACGTAATGCTTGGAAAGGGAGTGGGAACGGGAATAGCCCCTGGCGCCCTATCTCCGTTGTCTCGCCCGTGCTGTCAGAAATCTCTTGCGAGACTATGGTTGCTTGGGCCCATGGCAGCCGCGTTTGAAGGGCGGATTACGTCTGCCCAACTCCGATGCCCCCTCAGGTCTTAATGGGAGACAAAGAGAAATCCGAGACAGGGTGATAACAAGGGGCCCTCTACTAAACAACAAAGCCAGGGGCTCAAAACTAACTTTAAACTAGAGTATGTGCGGAAAACCGCCAGGGAAAAGGACAACCAAAATACCCACTTGTCCACTCTTCTACCCGGCACCGGCGAGTTCCGGAGAGGAGTGTGGGAGCGTAAACCTCCGCAAATGCACCAACACAGAATACAAAATAAAGCGGCCTAGGCCGCAGCACGCGGCAGAGCCGCCACTCACGAAAACCACACGAGATCCTCTAGTGACTGTTGCGGGTAAATGAGGACTGGAAGACTCCTTGGGAAGAGATGACAACACTAAGATTCGGGAACTCTGAGGACAGGAATGACCGGACACAGCAGAACTGGAACAGACATCAGCAAACCAAAGCAGCATGCAGGAAGCTATTACCGGCGTCTGTGTGAAGCACTGAGAAGGTATTTAGCAGGGAGTCCTTCAATCAGAAGTTCAGAGCCTGATTAGCACAATGCCGTGCAGCTGCCTTGCTGCACGACCAGAAGACAAGTGTGTGTGTGTAGTTCACTTGATTGACCCTGCAAGGGGAGCGCAGTCCGTCCGTGGCGTCCCCGTTGCTAGGGTCCAGGCGGCTCAGCGCGCCCGGCGTCCTAGCGTTGCTAGGGAGCCGGCGGCTAGCACGCTCGGCGTCCCTAGTTGCTAGGCGCCGGGCCGCGAGGACATCGCGGACCACGGCGCCTAACACCTGTGTGTTCTCTTCCTCTCCTACCTCACACTGGAACTGGCCGCCCAGAGAACGAGAGGGCAGCGGCTGACATCAGAGAGGGTGCAGCAATCTGTGTGGGCAGAGCCCCTCACAGCAAGGTGTCCTTATGCTGTGCCCCGTGTAATCACTGTGATCCATACAGACTCTCACCCTGGTATGCTCTCTATTATTTATTTTTTTACACTGCGGCATGCTCGAGGGAAGGGAGCAGGCACCACCCCACCGCCACTACTCCTCCGCCAGCATCACTGCCGAGCCGGTCAGTGTTCCGGCGGCAATGAGCAGTAGGCAGCCACCAGCAACAACAGTCAGGAAGCTGTTACTCCCGGCAGCAGTAGCGTCAAGCTGCAATTCAGCCAGCGGCACGATGATCCGGGAGACAGTGGCAGCACAGGGAAGCAGTACCCCCTCCAATCGCAGCACCAACTAGGAGACTGAGGCAGCAACCTGCCCCCAGCAGCAGCACCACCCTGATGATAGGTAAGATGCATTTTGGTGTCACAAGAAGGTGGCCGGAGTAGTGGCTGGCTGTGGTCACACCCCGGGGAAAAGTGATAGTGATTTCAGTGTTCCCTTGCGCGGGGATTGGATGTGTAGATGTATGGAGGCTATGTATGTATAGATGTGAGCGGCAGTGTGCGGATGTATGAGAGCGGCAGTGTGCGGATGTATGAGAGCGGCAATGTACGGCTGTATAACTGCGTCGGTGTGCGGCTGTATGAGTGCGATGGTGTGCGGCTGTATGCGTGCGGCGGTGTGCTGCTGTAAGAGTGCGGCAGTCTGCGGCTGTAAGAGTACGGCTGTAAGAGTGCGGGGTTGTACGGATGTATGAGAGCGGGGTTGTACGGATGTATGAGAGCGGGGTTGTACGGATGTATGAGAGCGGGGTTGTACGGATGTATGAGAGCGGCAGTGTATGGATGTATGAGAGCAACAGTGTACAGTTGTGTGAGAGCGGCAGTGTGCGGATGTATGAGAGTGGCGGTGTACGGATGTATGAGAGCGGCAGTGTATGGATGGCAGCGTCATAGGGGAGGGATGTCGGAATGCTGTTATAGGGTTCCTAATACAAAATGCCACGTTGGGCTTGATGGGCAGGTAGTGCGGCAAGCACACCCAAATTGGCATCTGACGTCGCCTGCAGTCCACACTGTTGTGAGGAGTCAGAGTTAATTTTGACTGTGTAGTGTACTCACAGAGGACCTACCGCCCGTCCCCTCCTCGCATCTGAGCAGCAGGTCAGGCTCTTATTTTCTTTTTAATCAGGAGAGGCCGAGTGAACTGTGAGCAGGGGGGCAGAGCTACATGGGACCCAGAGGGGCTGCTGTGCTGTCAGAGAGGGAGAGGAAGAGAGAGATGAAGCTACTGCAGATCCCCAGCTGATTGTGAGGTGCCGGGTTGAAGGGTGATGTGATCACCCTTCTCCCTCGCTGCCGCTGGGGACCGCATCTAGGCTTCCTCCATCGAGGGCATGCGGCGCAGCAGTGGGCAGCGTGTAATGAGTTTGTCTGACTCATTATACTGCTGCCTGTTGTGGACACCTCCGTCCGTACGGACTGGTGTACATGCCCAGCACAGAGGTGACAGTGTTGGTGGAAGTGCTGCCCAGTTCTGACCCTGCAGGCCTCCCTGATCTGACTGCGGCCGCTGCTACTGCTGCGGCCCGAAACCCCTGCCGGTCCCCTCCATAGACTTCTGCCTGTCCAGCGCTGAGGTACTAGGGGTATCCCAGCTGCGGGAAGGGTATGTCTCTGGCTTTCTCTCCGGCAGGGGAAGGTGACAGCGGCGGAGGAAGTGTTGCCCACCTCAGACACTGCAGGCCTCCCCGATCCAGCTGCGGCCACAGCTGATGCTGCCAGAACCCCCTGCTGGTCTCCTTTGTTGACTGCCGCATGGCCAGTGCTGAAGTACTGGGGGTAGGCCAGCTACGGGAAGAGTGTCTCTGCCTCGGGCTCTCTCTCTCTGTCAGGGGAAGGAAGGGCTGATTCTCTGGCACAACAGGGAGGGCTAGGCTGCAGGAACACAGCACTGGAAGAAACAGGAGGCCGAACTCATGACCAAAAAGTGAGCAGTGCAGTGATCAGCCCCCTAGTCTTTCCCTCTCTCTGGGTGCAGAGCTGTATTCTACAGAGAGAGCTGGGATGGGAAGAAGGGGAACGGCACCTGACACACATACACGCGCGGCACCTGACACACACATACACGCGCAACACCTGACACACACACATACACGTGCGGCACCTGACACACACACACGTAGCATCAGACACAATAAAATAAACATGCAGCACCTGACCCACACATACACGCGCAACACCTGACACACACACATACACGTGCGGCACCTGACACACACACACGTAGCATCAGACACAATAAAATAAACATGCAGCACCTGACCCACACATACACGCGCAACACCTGACACACACACATATACACGTGCGGCACCTGACACACACACGTACCATCAGACACAATAAAATAAACATGCAGCACCTGACACATGCATATACACGCAGCACCTGACACATGCATATACACGCAGCACCTGACACATACATATACACGCACACCATCAGACACACACATACACACGCAGTGCCTTACTCACACACACATAGACACGTGCAGCACCTGACACAGACATACGTATTCATGCACAGCACCAGACATACACTTGTACACACGCGGAGCACCTGATACTCACACACATATACACCCGCAACACCTGACACACACACACACACACACACGTGCGGCAGCTGACGCATACACACGCACCATCAGACACACTCATATATACACGCAGCACCTGACACACACATACACACAGGAGCTGACACACACATACACAGGCAGCACCTGACACACACACACATATACACGCGCAGCACCTGACACCACGCACTCACACGTACAAGCAATGCATTTCACGCCTACCTCCAGCCTCAGTTACAGGCTGCTGCCGCCTACCCCCCTCCCTGCATCAGCTGCAAAGGCAGCAAAATATTTTGACCAAAGTCTAAAGGCCCGTACACATTAAACGATGTCGCTCTGTGAGCGACATCGTCTAATGTTTCCCCTCCCGGGCCGGCCGGCGGCCGACTGTACACACTGAGCGATATGACCGCTCATATCGCTCAGTGACGTCACGCCCCCGCCAGCCCTGCATGAAGGTCGTGGACGACAGTCCACATCCTTCCTGCATGCCCTACCGACAGCGAAGATTGTTGCCGACCCGCGGGGCCGCGCATCGTTTGTCGCTGGCTGCATACACACTTAACGATAAAATGAGCGACGTCGCTCATTAAATCGTTAAGTGTGTACGGACCTTAAACAATTTGGTTTGGTTAATAAAATAATTTTGCACAGAACAGTGATGTTATACGAACATTTTCATTAAACATTTAAAAAATCAAATGTTTATTCTTACAGTGAAATTTTACATTTCTGAATAAAAAAAATAAATTTAAAAAAAGCGATGAAATTCCATAGACAAAAAACCTTATGGTTTCACATGTCCCATTAAGGCTTCTTAGACATGATCGAAATTTCAGAAACCTGTTGTAACTCTTCCACTCAAACTCCAAAAAGCAATGAAATTCCGATCATTAAGGCTGACGCCTTAATGGACGTGTTCCTTGCGCAATACAGATATGGTATGCCATCACAGCCTGTGGGTAAGTGCAGATTCAGCAGTGAGATTGCTGTCACTCACACAATGGTGGAGCTGCTAATTCACAGATGTGTGTGCTCATTGGAATACACACATGCAGTCTATGCAACTGAAGGTCTGAGCGGAAGACAAAGCTGCTCAGATGAGGTTGATTGGAGGGAGGAGAGCAGTGTGGATGGGGGAACAGAAGTGTGTGGATAGAGGGAACACTAAGCAGCACTAATGGGGGGGACAGAGAAACACAGGGGGTAATTCAGACCGCAGCAGCAGCAGCGATTGCAGTCTGAATTAGTTTGTGAGGTGCGCACGTGCAATGGCCGCACTGCGCGTGCGTACCCCAGGAGCCCAGTGAGATGCTATCACCCTGCCTGATTGATAGGCAGAGGTGGTTGCGGGGAAGGAGGGGGGCGTGCAAACAGCGTTAGAATGCCATTGGCAGGGCATGGTCTGCACAACGGAGGCGTTTCCGGACCACTGGGGGGTGGGCTGTGGCGGTTATCCCCCTGCCAAGAGCGCAGGATCCACTAAATTTACCTTCAGGATGTCAGCTACATGAATAGGGTAAGAGTGGTGTGGATAGGGGGTAGATTAAGCAGCAAGTATGGGAAGGGAGACAGAGCGGTGCAGATGGGGGAAATGGTGCAGATGGGTTGAAAACACTGGCATGGATGGGTAGAAAACTGGTGCAGATGGGAGAGAAGACAGTGTGCCATGTACTGGAGGAGGCAGAGTGACGTTGAAGAAGGAAACACTGAGCAGCACAGAGAGAAGGAAACGGTGGTACAGACAATGCACAGGTGGGGAAAGACAGATGGTACAGATAAGTTAGTACAGACTAGCACAGATGGGAGAACACAGCAGTAGGGATTGGGGAAGACCGGGCAGCATGGGGGTGTATAGGGGAAGTAAGTGTAGATGCATAGACCGTAGATGGGGTATTATAGTTTAGCAATTAACCAAGATGTTTGAGGGAGCTAAATGTGTATACTAAGTGAGATGGATGTATGGAGTTAGAAGGATGTTGTAACAAGGTGGCTTTGTTGTGTTGACTGAATGGGATGGTTGTGGGCACTGCGTGGGATGGGAGCACCACAAAACTGCTCAGACCTTCAGTTGCATAGACTGCATGTGTGTATTCCAATGAGCACACAAATCTGTGAATTAGCAGCTCCACCATTGTGTGAGTGACAGCAATCTCACTCTGTGAGAGTGCTGAATCTGCACTTACCCACAGGCTGTGATGGCATACCATATCTGTATTGCGCAAGGAACACGTCCATTAAGGCGTCAGCCTTAATGATCGGAATTTCATTGCTTTTTGGAGTTTGAGTGGAAGAGTTACAACAGGTTTCTGAAATTTCGATCATGTCTAAGAAGCCTTAATGGGACATGTGAAACCGTAAGGTTTTTTGTCTATGGAATATATATATATATATCACAAACATATATGATTCATACATATATCACACACACATACATGATACATACATGAGAAAGACCTGGGATGGTGATGAGGCCAGGGCCCCCTGCTGATGTTGCATTGAGGAAGGCAGTGTTCCAGGGCGGATGCCAGTCGGGGAGAGCGCCGCGCAGCCCGGGAAAAATACTGCTGAGGAGCTACATCTGGAAGAGCCCCTGGGAGGGAGAGTGCCACATGCCCCATCCTGCGCGGCAGACTCTGCAGGCCTGCACATGGGAAGGGAGGTCTCTGGCCACACATACTCACCCTTCTGCTGAAGCCCCGCTGCTGTCCCCATCAGCGATCTCCAGCGGGGAGCGGGGCCAGGATGAACCTCAACCTGTGAGAACTATCTTCATGATCAAGAGATCTCATATGCAAGATAAGTATGTGTTGGGATAGGGCTGGGGAGGGCGGCTGCTCGGGCACACCCCCGTCAAGTTAAGGAGATTTAACTGAGGAAGCACAAGGGAACTCTCGTCTGGGGACAACAACTGCAGGGAGAACACATCTTTTCAGATGAACATGGGAGGGCGGAAGGCTGCCTAATACTGAAGCACCCTCAGACATTAAACCATATGCAACAACTATTGCAATCATTCCTGGGGGAAGGTCTGCAGCAGACGGATTTGCATACGGTGATGTCATCCAAGCAGTGGGCCAAAGTTGGCTGGAACCCTCATCTGTATATGAAAAGAGAAAAGGGGCATGCAGGGCATGGCGGCCTTTTGCGGCGCTTGTATAACCCCAAGTTTGCATTAAACACCCCCACCCTCCTTCGGTGTGGGGCTCATGTTGGCCATGCCCAAGCCCCTGAAGCATTCAAGCTGATTTCTTGCAGCAGCTGGGCACTGTAACAGCTTCAGAGCTGCTCTACAAGACAAGTAAAAGGGTGTGGGCCCTGCAGCACCACCTGTAGTTTGCATACACACATATATAGGACAGCATCTCTTATATGCCCCAGGGTCAATAAAATAGTATCCTTGTCTAGGCTATCCATCCCCTCAGATAAGGTATTTGTCCATGCCGCTACAGCACTACACACCCAGGCCGACGCAATTGCCGGTCTGAGTAAGGTACCTGAATGTGTATAAATGGACTTCAGGGTAATCTCCTGTTTGCGGTCAGCACACTCTTTGAGGGTAGCCGTATCCTGGGACGGGAGGGCTACCTTCTTGGATAAGCGTGTTAATGCTTTGTCCACCCTAGGGGAGGATTCCCATCGTAACCTATCCGTTGATGGGAAAGGATACGCCATAAGAATCCTTTTGGAAATCTGCAGTCTTTTATCTGGAGATTCCCAAGCTTTTTCACATAACTCGTTCAGCTCGTGTGAGGGGGGAAAGGTTACCTCAGGCTTCTTACCCTTGTACATATGTACCCTCTTGTCAGCGACAGGGGGTTCCTCTGTGATGTGCAAAACATCTTTTATTGCCATAATCATAAATCGAATGGATTTTGCCAATTTTGGCTGTAACTTTGCATCATCGTAATCGACACTGGAGTCAGAATCCGTGTCGGTATCTGTGTCAACAATCTGGGATAGTGGGCGCTTATGAGACCCTGACAGTCCCTGCAACATAGGATCAGGCATGGGTTTAAACCCTGACTGTCCCAAAGCTTCTGCCTTGTCTAATCTTTTGTGCAATGAGTTTACACTAGCATTTAAAACATTCCACATATCCATCCAATCAGCTGTCGGCGGAGACACCACATTCATTTGCTCCCGCTCCTCTCTAATATAGCCTTCTTCCTCAGACATGTCGACACACGTGTACCGACACACTACACACACAGGGAATGCTTTTTCTGAAGACAGTTTCCCCACAAGGCCCTTTGGAGAGACAGAGAGAGAGTATGCCAGCACACCCCCCAGCGCTATATAACCCAGGAATAAAACAGTAACTTAATGTTTGCCCAGTAGTGCTGCTGTATGTAATTTGCGAATTATGTGCCCCCCCCCTCTTTTCAACCCTCTTGTCTAACGTGGTATAAGCAGGGTAGAGTCCGGGGAGCTTCCTCTCAGCGGTGCTGTGGAGAAAAAATGGCGCTGGTGAGTGCTGAGGGAGAAGCCCCGCCCCCTCGGAGGCGGGCTTCTGTCCCGCTTAAACTGTAAAATTGGTGGGGGCTTATACATATATAAAGTGCCCAGCTGTATATATGTTATATTTTTGCGAAAGAGGTTTATATTGCTGCCCAGGGCGCCCCCCCTGCGCCCTGCACCCTTACAGTGACCGGAGTATGTGAGGTGTATGGGAGCAAAGGCGCACAGCTGCAGTGCTGTGCGTTACCTCAGTGAAGATCATGAAGTCTTCTGCCGCCTCTGAAGTCTTCTTTTCTTCTCATACTCACCCGGCTTCTATCTTCCGGCTCTGCGAGGGGGACGGCGGCGCGGCTCTGGGACGGACGGCGAGGGTGAGATCCTGCGTACCAATCCCACTGGAGCTAATGGTGTCCAGTAGCCTAAGAAGCAGGACCTTGCAACTCAGAGAGTAGGGCTGCTTCTCTCCCCTCAGTCCCTCGATGAGGGAGTCTGTTGCCAGCAGTGCTCCCTGAAAATTAAAAACCTAACAAAATACTTTCTGTCAGAAAGCTCAGGAGAGCTCCTGAAAAGCACCCAGTCTCCACTGGGTACAGTATCAAACTGAGGTCTGGAGGAGGGGCATAGAGGGAGGAGCCAGTGCACACCCAGAACTAAAGTCTTTCTTAAAGTGCCCATGTCTCCTGCGGAGCCCGTCTATCCCCATGGTCCTTACGGAGTCCCCAGCATCCTCTAGGACGTTAGAGAAAATAGGATTTTAATACCTACCGGTAAATCCTTTTCTCTTAGTCCGTAGAGGATGCTGGGCACCCGTCCCAGTGCGTACTGTGTCTGCAGTTATTAAATGGCCCTTAACTCCAGAACATTTATGTGGAGATGAAAACATCCAAGGAAGACTTGACCATCTTCCTTGGATGTTTTCCCCCTGTGTGACTGCTCTCCAGCCTCGGAGGGTTGCATCCGTGGTCCCTAGGATCCCGTCCTGGATCCCGAACCATCGCCCCTCTAGGTGGTGAGAACTGTGCAGCCACCAATGGAGTGAGATTCTGGTCTTGGAAGACAGGATTATCCTCCGGTGCATGTGTAGGTGGGATCCGGACCACTTGTCCAACAGGTCCCACTGGAACACTCTGGCATGGAACCTGCCAAACTGAATGGCCTCGTAGGCCGCAACCATCTTCCCCAGCAACTGAATGCATTGATGGATTAACACTCTTGCTGGTTTCAGAATTTGTTTGACCAGACTCTGGATCTCCAGAGCCTTTCCACTAGAAGAAAACCTCTTCTGTGTCCAGTATCACTCCCAAAAACAACAACCGCGTCATTGGGACCAACTGCGATTTTGGCAAGTTTAGGAGCCAACCATGTTGTTGAAGAACTGTCAGGGAGAGTAGATGTTTTGCACCAACTGGTCCCTGGATCTCGCCTTTATCAGGAGATCATCCAAGTACGGGATAATTGTGACTCCTTGCTTGCGAAGGAGGACCATCATTTCCGCCATCACCCTGGTGAAAATCCTCGGAGCCGTGGACAGACCAAACGGCAACGTCTGAAATTGGTAATGACAATCCTGAATTGCAAACCTCAGGTAGCTTGATGCAGTGGCTAAATGGGAACATATAAGTAGGCATCCTTTATGTCTACCAAAACCATGAAATCTCCTTTATCCCCCGGACTGGAGATCACTACCCTGAGAGATTCCATCTTGAAATTGAATTTCTTTAGGTAGAAATTAAGGGATTTCAGATTTAAGATTGGTCTGACTGAGCCGTCCGGCTTCGGGACCACGAAGAGGCTTGAATAAAAACCTTCTCCCTGCTGACTAAGGCTGATTTGAACAATCGGTGAGGGGGAACGTCTTGAAACCCCAGTTTGTACCCTTGGGACACTATTTGTAAAACCCACGAGTCCAGGTCCGAATGAATCTAGAACTGACTGAAGAGTTTTAGACGTGCCACCACTGGTGCGGGCTCCTGCAAGAGAGCCCCAGCGTCATGCAGTGGATTTGGCAGAAGCAGAGGACGATCTCTGCTCCTGCGATCTTGAAGAGGCTACAGACCTCTTCCCTCTTTTCCTTCCTCTACCTGCAAAGAAAGGGGAATCTTAACTTCTTGCATATCTATTGGGCCGAAATGACTGCGTCAGATAATGATGCGTCTTCATCCGTTGAGAGGGAACATAGGGCAAGAAGGATGACTTACCTGCGGGAGCTGCCGAGATCAAATTAACTAGGCCGTCGCCAAACAAGGCTTCACCTTCATAGGGAAGAGACTCCCTTTCTTCTTGGAGTCAGCATCAGCATTCCCTTGGTGAATCCACAATGCCCTCCTATCCGAGACTGCCATGAAATTGGCCCGTGAGCACTTGTGCCCGGTGTAGGATTTTTAAATATGTGTAGTTTACTGTATGCAAGGGTTTAAAACCTTTTAGGAACTGAGATCTAAGGTGTATTACATGTAGTTTAAAAAAAACAAAAAAGGTTTATTTTATGGCAGTAGTTTCCAAACTGGGGTTCTTGCACTGGTAGCATAGTTTGGTGGTCCAGGACCAATTAAAATTATTTATACTTTATTAAAGTGGCAAAACCATTCCCTCACAACATAACTGAACCTGAGGATGACATGCTATAAACACAATTTACTTAATTTTATATTTTTTTCTGAATTTCTCAATAAAAAAAACTTTGGCCTAGGGGTGCCGTGAAACAAATTTTGATACTCTAGGGCAGGGGTGTCAAACCCATGGGCCGCATGCCGCCCCCAATGCATCCTTTTGTGGCCCACAGGCCGAGGTCCGACAGGGGTCCTTTTGTGGCCCGATCACCTTGCTTAGAGCGAGGGCAGGAGAGTGCAGCCAGAGTCTTTGCTTTCTATGTGCGGCACCATCTTCCCGAAGAGATCACCGGGAAGATAGTGCCCCTTCCACTGGCTACAGCACAGGTATACTGGGGTGGGGTAGCAAACTGGGGGCCCCAATGGGCCCCTCCAGCAGTCCCTCTACCAAAACACGTCTTTTGGTGGTTTTGCGGTGTTGTTATAACTACATGGTGACGATACTGTAGCACAGAGATTTTCAACCATTTACAACTCACGTCACACAGAACAAGATTTAAATATTGACAAGGCACACTGAAATATAATGGTGATGCATGGTGCAGTATCGTGTCCTAGGATGTCATGTCGCAGCTTCTCCATAGGTAACGCCTGAACAGGCCCGGTGACAGGGGGGACAAAGGGGACACTTGTTCAGGGCTCCAAGTATTAAGAACAGAAATAATGGGGCCACAGTGCCAATATTGCTTTTTAAAGTGTATCCACCAACTGCTCAATTTAAGCAGGAAAACAATTAACAGGCCAACTAAACCCTCCCCCCCTCCTTTTACCCCATCACTTTGTCCAGTCCCTGTGGTCCATACTGTATTGCCATTATTATGCATTTTGCTGTGCTGGCCCTTTTCTGAATGTCCCTGCCACCGCCACCGAAGAGCTGGATAGCCCAGTATGAAAACCACCTGCCGGCCTCACTGACGGTCCGAGTCAAAGGCTCCATTTTTTTTAAAGATCCCTCTGCCAAGTTAAGGGGGGGTTGAGGGGGCCCCAGAGATATCAGTGTACTGGGCCCCGAGATTTCTGTTGCTGGCCCTGACCCTCAGGGGCGTATCTACCCCTTGGCCAGGATGGCACTTGCCAGGGGCACCATCCAGCTGTGCCAACCGTGGCTAAGGGATAGAGTTCTGCAGTCTCGAAAGGGCGCCATGGCAATCAGCGTGGGACTGACCAATTAGACGGTGAGGGAAGGATACTGAAATTGTCCCAACCCTGTTACAGTTTGAAACGCCCCTCAACTGCTGTCCACTGCTTCACTCCTAGCTCTGCCCCTTTGAAATTATTAATCCCTACCCCCCGGTAGGCGGAGTTCTCCAGGCCCATACTCAGGAGTCACCACTGCTGTACATTATGTGCCGGTTGTAGAGGCAGAGCGGGGAACATCAGAGAACGCCACAAATTACACAGTGGGCAAGGAGATGGCTGGAGACAGCTGCACAGCCATGCCTTGCAAGTTCGAGAGAGCTGTTGAATTTCAGCACTTCAAGTCAGAGCCTGCCCCCTGCTGCCCAAGCAGTCCGTGACAGTTAGTGTCGAGGAGGGGGGGATTTGTGCATGTGTGCTATCAGTGTGTGTGTGGGGGGGGTGGGGGGGTGGAGGATGTGTGTGACTGTGAGGGAGCTGTCAGTGTCAGTGGGGAGAGGAGCAGGAGGGAGTTGTCAGTGTGTGGAAGTGATGAGAGTTGTCAGTACTGGGGAAATGTGTGTGTGTGTGTGTGTGTGTACTAGATTTAGGAGTGTGTGTTTGTGAGAGGTTTCAGTTGGGGAATTAGAGTTCATACAGTAATTAGAGATGAGCGCCTGAAATTTTTCGGGTTTTGTGTTTTGGTTTTGGGTTCGGTTCCGCGGCCGTGTTTTGGGTTCGAACGCGTTTTGGCAAAACCTCACCGAATTTTTTTTGTCGGATTCGGGTGTGTTTTGGATTCGGGTGTTTTTTTCCAAAAACACTAAAAAACAGCTTAAATCATAGAATTTGGGGGTCATTTTGATCCCAAAGTATTATTAACCTCAAAAACCATAATTTCCACTCATTTTCAGTCTATTCTGAATACCTCACACCTCACAATATTATTTTTAGTCCTAAAATTTGCACCGAGGTCGCTGTGTGAGTAAGATAAGCGACCCTAGTGGCCGACACAAACACCGGGCCCATCTAGGAGTGGCACTGCAGTGTCACGCAGGATGTCCCTTCCAAAAAACCCTCCCCAAACAGCACATGACGCAAAGAAAAAAAGAGGCGCAATGAGGTAGCTGTGTGAGTAAGATTAGCGACCCTAGTGGCCGACACAAACACCGGGCCCATCTAGGAGTGGCACTGCAGTGTCACGCAGGATGGCCCTTCCAAAAAACCCTCCCCAAACAGCACATGACGCAAAGAAAAAAAGAGGCGCAATGAGGTAGCTGTGTGAGTAAGATTAGCGACCCTAGTGGCCGACACAAACACCGGGCCCATCTAGGAGTGGCACTGCAGTGTCACGCAGGATGGCCCTTCCAAAAAACCCTCCCCAAACAGCACATGACGCAAAGAAAAAAATTGGCGCAATGAGGTAGCTGACTGTGTGAGTAAGATTAGCGACCCTAGTGGCCGACACAAACACCGGGCCCATCTAGGAGTGGCACTGCAGTGTCACGCAGGATGTCCCTTCCAAAAAACCCTCCCCAAACAGCACATGACGCAAAGAAAAAAAGAGGCGCAATGAGGTAGCTGTGTGAGTAAGATTAGCGACCCTAGTGGCCGACTCAAACACCGGGCCCATCTAGGAGTGGCACTGCAGTGTCACGCAGGATGTCCCTTCCAAAAAACCCTCCCCAAACAGCACATGACGCAAAGAAAAAAAGAGGCGCAATGAGGTAGCTGTGTGAGTAAGATTAGCGACCCTAGTGGCCGACACAAACACCGGGCCCATCTAGGAGTGGCACTGCAGTGTCACGCAGGATGTCCCTTCCAAAAAACCCTCCCCAATCAGCACATGATGCAAAGAAAAAGAAAAGAAAAAAGAGGTGCAAGATGGAATTGTCCTTGGGCCCTCCCACCCACCCTTATGTTGTATAAACAAAACAGGACATGCACACTTTAACCAACCCATCATTTCAGTGACAGGGTCTGCCACACGACTGTGACTGATATGACGGGTTGGTTTGGACCCCCCCCCAAAAAGAAGCAATTAATCTCTCCTTGCACAAACTGGCTCTACAGAGGCAAGATGTCAACCTCATCTTCACCCTCCGATATATCACCGTGTACATCCCCCTCCTCACAGATTATCAATTCGTCCCCACTGGAATCCACCATCTCAGCTCCCTGTGTACTTTGTGGAGGCAATTGCTGCTGGTCAATGTCTCCGCGGAAGAATTGATTATAATTCATTTTAATGAACATCATCTTCTCCACATTTTCTGGATGTAACCTCGTACGCCGATTGCTGACAAGGTGAGCGGCGGCACTAAACACTCTTTCGGAGTACACACTTGTGGGAGGGCAACTTAGGTAGAATAAAGCCAGTTTGTGCAAGGGCCTCCAAATTGCCTCTTTTTCCTGCCAGTATAAGTACGGACTGTGTGACGTGCCTACTTGGATGCGGTCACTCATATAATCCTCCACCATTCTATCAATGTTGAGAGAATCATATGCAGTGACAGTAGACGACATGTCCGTAATCGTTGTCAGGTCCTTCAGTCCGGACCAGATGTCAGCATCAGCAGTCGCTCCAGACTGCCCTGCATCACCGCCAGCGGGTGGGCTCGGAATTCTGAGCCTTTTCCTCGCACCCCCAGTTGCGGGAGAATGTGAAGGAGGAGATGTTGACAGGTCGCGTTCCGCTTGACTTGACAATTTTGTCACCAGCAGGTCTTTCAACCCCAGCAGACCTGTGTCTGCCGGAAAGAGAGATCCAAGGTAGGCTTTAAATCTAGGATCGAGCACGGTGGCCAAAATGTAGTGCTCTGATTTCAACAGATTGACCACCCGTGAATCCTTGTTAAGCGAATTAAGGGCTGCATCCACAAGTCCCACATGCCTAGCGGAATCGCTCCCTTTTAGCTCCTCCTTCAATGCCTCCAGCTTCTTCTGCAAAAGCCTGATGAGGGGAATGACCTGACTCAGGCTGGCAGTGTCTGAACTGACTTCACGTGTGGCAAGTTCAAAGGGCATCAGAACCTTGCACAACGTTGAAATCATTCTCCACTGCACTTGAGACAGGTGCATTCCACCTACTATATCGTGCTCAATTGTATAGGCTTGAATGGCCTTTTGCTGCTCCTCCAACCTCTGAAGCATATAGAGGGTTGAATTCCACCTCGTTACCACTTCTTGCTTCAGATGATGGCAGGGCAGGTTCAGTAGTTTTTGGTGGTGCTCCAGTCTTCTGTACGTGGTGCCTGTACGCCGAAAGTGTCCCGCAATTTTTCTGGCCACCGACAGCATCTCTTGCACGCCCCTGTCGTTTTTTTAAAAATTCTGCACCACCAAATTCAAGGTATGTGCAAAACATGGGACGTGCTGGAATTTGCCCATATTTAATGCACACACAATATTGCTGGCGTTGTCCGATGCCACAAATCCACAGGAGAGTCCAATTGGGGTAAGCCATTCCGCGATGATCTTCCTCAGTTGCCGTAAGAGGTTTTCAGCTGTGTGCGTATTCTGGAAAGCGGTGATACAAAGCGTAGCCTGCCTAGGAAAGAGCTGGCGTTTGCGAGATGCTGCTACTGGTGCCGCCGCTGCTGTTCTTGCGGCGGGAGTCCATACATCTACCCAGTGGGCTGTCACAGTCATATAGTCCTGACCCTGCCCTGCTCCACTTGTCCACATGTCCGTGGTTAAGTGGACATTGAGTACAACTGCATTTTTTAGGACACTGGTGAGTCTTTTTCTGACGTCCGTGTACATTCTCGGTATCGCCTGCCTAGAGAAGTGGAACCTAGATGGTATTTGGTAACGGGGGCACACTGCCTCAATAAATTGTCTAGTTCCCTGTGAACTAACGGCGGATACCGGACGCACGTCTAACACCAACATAGTTGTCAAGGACTCAGTTATCCGCTTTGCAGTAGGATGACTGCTGTGATATTTCATCTTCCTCGCAAAGGACTGTTGAACAGTCAATTGCTTACTGGAAGTAGTACAAGTGGGCTTACGACTTCCCCTCTGGGATGACCATCGACTCCCAGCGGCAACAACAGCAGCGCCAGCAGCAGTAGGCGTTACACGCAAGGATGCATCGGAGGAATCCCAGGCAGGAGAGGACTCGTCAGACTTGCCAGTGACATGGCCTGCAGGACTATTGGCATTCCTGGGGAAGGAGGAAATTGACACTGAGGGAGTTGGTGGGGTGGTTTGCGTGAGCTTGGTTACAAGAGGAAGGGATTTACTGGTCAGTGGACTGCTTCCGCTGTCACCCAAAGTTTTTGAACTTGTCACTGACTTATTATGAATGCGCTGCAGGTGACGTATAAGGGAGGATGTTCCGAGGTGGTTAACGTCCTTACCCCTACTTATTACAGCTTGACAAAGGGAACACACGGCTTGACACCTGTTGTCCGCATTTCTGGTGAAATACCTCCACACCGAAGAGCTGATTTTTTTGGTATTTTCACCTGGCATGTCAACGGCCATATTCCTCCCACGGACAACAGGTGTCTCCCCGGGTGCCTGACTTAAACAAACCACCTCACCATCAGAATCCTCCTGGTCAATTTCCTCCCCAGCGCCAGCAACACCCATATCCTCCTCATCCTGGTGTACTTCAACACTGACATCTTCAATCTGACTATCAGGAACTGGACTGCGGGTGCTCCTTCCAGCACTTGCAGGGGGCGTGCAAATGGTGGAAGGCGCATGCTCTTCACGTCCAGTGTTGGGAAGGTCAGGCATCGCAACCGACACAATTGGACTCTCCTTGTGGATTTGGGATTTCAAAGAACGCACAGTTCTTTGCGGTGCTTTTGCCAGCTTGAGTCTTTTCAGTTTTCTAGCGAGAGGCTGAGTGCTTCCATCCTCATGTGAAGCTGAACCACTAGCCATGAACATAGGCCAGGGCCTCAGCCGTTCCTTGCCACTCCGTGTGGTAAATGGCATATTGGCAAGTTTACGCTTCTCCTCCGACAATTTTATTTTAGGTTTTGGAGTCCTTTTTTTACTGATATTTGGTGTTTTGGTTTTGACATGCTCTGTACTATGCCATTGGGCATCGGCCTTGGCAGACGACGTTGCTGGCATTTCATCGTCTCGGCCATGACTAGTGGCAGCAGCTTCAGCACGAGGTGGAAGTGGATCTTGATCTTTCCCTAATTTTGGAACCTCAACATTTTTGTTCTCCATATTTTAATAGGCACAACTAAAAGGCACCTCAGGTAAACAATGGAGATGGATGGATTGGATACTAGTATACAATTATGGACGGGCTGCCGAGTGCCGACACAGAGGTAGCCACAGCCGTGAACTACCGCACTGTACTGTGTCTGCTGCTAATATATAGACTGGTTGATAAAGAGATAGTATACTCGTAACTAGTATGTATGTATAAAGAAAGAAAAAAAACCACGGTTAGGTGGTATATACAATTATGGACGGGCTGCCGAGTGCCGACACAGAGGTAGCCACAGCCGTGAACTACCGCACTGTACTGTGTCTGCTGCTAATATATAGACTGGTTGATAAAGAGATAGTATACTCGTAACTAGTATGTATGTATAAAGAAAGAAAAAAAAACCACGGTTAGGTGGTATATACAATTATGGACGGGCTGCCGAGTGCCGACACAGAGGTAGCCACAGCCGTGAACTACCGCACTGTACTGTGTCTGCTGCTAATATATAGACTGGTTGATAAAGAGATAGTATACTCGTAACTAGTATGTATGTATAAAGAATGAAAAAAAAACCACGGTTAGGTGGTATATACAATTATGGACGGGCTGCCGAGTGCCGACACAGAGGTAGCCACAGCCGTGAACTACCGCACTGTACTGTGTCTGCTGCTAATATATAGACTGGTTGATAAAGAGATAGTATACTCGTAACTAGTATGTATGTATAAAGAAAGAAAAAAAAACCACGGTTAGGTGGTATATACAATTATGGACGGGCTGCCGAGTGCCGACACAGAGGTAGCCACAGCCGTGAACTACCGCACTGTACTGTGTCTGCTGCTAATATATAGACTGGTTGATAAAGAGATAGTATACTCGTAACTAGTATGTATGTATAAAGAAAGAAAAAAAAACCACGGTTAGGTGGTATATACAATTATGGACGGGCTGCCGAGTGCCGACACAGAGGTAGCCACAGCCGTGAACTACCGCACTGTACTGTGTCTGCTGCTAATATAGACTGGTTGATAAAGAGATAGTATACTACTAATATTATATACTGGTGGTCAGGTCACTGGTCGCTAGTCACACTGGCAGTGGCACTCCTGCAGCAAAAGTGTGCACTGTTTAATTTTAATATAATATTATGTACTCCTGGCTCCTGCTATAACCTATAACTGGCACTGCAGTAGTGCTCCCCAGTCTCCCCCACAATTATAAGCTGTGTGAGCTGAGCAGTCAGACAGATATATAATATATATAGATGATGCAGCACACTGGCCTGAGCCTGAGCAGTGCACACAGATATGGTATGTGACTGACTGAGTCACTGTGTGTATCGCTTTTTTCAGGCAGAGAACGGATATATTAAATAAACTGCACTGTGTGTCTGGTGGTCACTCACTATATAATATATTATGTACTCCTGGCTCCTGCTATAACCTATAACTGGCACTGCAGTAGTGCTCCCCAGTCTCCCCCACAATTATAAGCTGTGTGAGCTGAGCAGTCAGACAGATATATATAATATTATATATAGATAATAGATGATGCAGCACACTGGCCTGAGCCTGAGCAGTGCACACAGATATGGTATGTGACTGAGTCACTGTGTGCTGTGTATCGCTTTTTTCAGGCAGAGAACGGATTATAAATAAAAGTGGTGGTCACTGGTCACTATCAGCAAAACTCTGCACTGTACACTACTGAGTACTCCTAATGCTCCCCAAAATTAGTAAATCAAGTGTCTCTCTAATCTATTCTAATTCTAAACGGAGAGGACGCCAGCCACGTCCTCTCCCTATCAATCTCAATGCACGTGTGAAAATGGCGGCGACGCGCGGCTCCTTATATAGAATCCGAGTCTCGCGATAGAATCCGAGCCTCGCGAGAATCCGACAGCGTCATGACGACGTTCGGGCGCGCTCGGGTTAACCGAGCAAGGCGGGAAGATCCGAGTCGCTCGGACCCGTGAAAAAAAACATGAAGTTCTGGCGGGTTCGGATTCAGAGAAACCGAACCCGCTCATCTCTATTTTGCACTAGTTCTAGCGATTATTCCAATCACAGAACAGGCCACAAGGAGATTGACAGAAAGAGGGCGTTTCTGGGTGTCAACTGACCGTTTTCAGGGAGTGCTTGGAAAAATGCAGGCGTGGCAGAAGAAATGCAGACGTGGCTGGGCATTCGCTGGATGGGTGTGTGACATCAAAAGCCGTCCCTCGGTTGTTAGAATCAACGCACACGAAGTGTAACTATAGTGCTGGTCTTATTTTGAAACGATTTTGCAGGCGCTCTGCTACTCAAGTATTCGCACTTCTCCAAAGTGAATATACACTCTCCAGTGGGCAGCGACAATGCGTTTGCATGGCTGCTAAAAACTGCTAGCGAGCAATCAACTCAGAATGACCCCCATAGTGTATTGCAAGAAAATATCTGTAAATCCAATGGTACCGTAAGTGCGGTATATACTCGCACTTCTTTGCGGGGTGAGAACATCTCCCCTAAGGGAAGTCAGCCCTATGAATAGAGTTTGTGTGATCCCTGTGCAGCAGTCACAGAAAGGGTTCATCTCTGCAGTTTGTCACTCAAATTACATTGCTGCATTTTTTCTAGAAGTGGATCTGAGAGCTGTTACCCGCAGACCAGCTACAATAATTATCCTGGGTACTCACTAGACCAGTGGTTTCTTAAACTGCACCCTGGGGTGCCTCAGGACACTTGCAGGGGTGCCTTGGATTGGTGGTCCAGGACCAATTCAAAATATTTATAGTTAGTGTTATAGGCAAAACCAGTGCTGTTGGCTGGCAATCATAACATATGTGCACAAGCAGAAGCAAATCCTGTCCCCTACCAAAGGGCCAGTGCTAGGGTGTTTGGCGCCTCCCTGCAAACTATTAATTTGGGCCCTCTCTCCAATACTTAATAAAGGGACAGTGCGCTCCTTAAAAAAAGAAGGTGTGGTATCACAAGGAAGGGGCATGGCCACACAATAGCACCCCAAATCAAAATACGCCACACAGTAGCACTATCTTATTGTCATTACACCGCATGTAATAATAATAATAATAATACCCACAGTCGCAGTGCCCTTTATACACATAACCACCATATCAGTGCAGCTTACACACATAATGCCAACAGTAGCAGTGCCCCTTCTACACATGCCCATGGTGGCAATCCTTTACATGGCAAATATCAACCTGGTTTTGCCATGTAAAGGATTGCCACTTTAAAAACAAACAATCAAACAAAAACAAAAAAAAACAACAGGAAAAAACACAAAATCTCTCACTTTCTGATTCTCACACCCTATTACATTCCTCCCTATATATTTAAATGTTTCTATTACTGTATGTTCCCTCTTCCCTTCTCCAAACTATACACATCAACATTTTTTTGTATTTCCAGGTAAGTTTTGTGATGTAGGCCATGCACAATTTTAGTTGCCCTAATGTATTTACAGCCTTCTGGAGATATGGCTTCTGGAACTGAACACAGGATTCTAAATGTTGCTGTACCAAGGACCTATACAGTGGCATTACAGGTTGAGTATCCCTTATCCAAAATGCTTGGGACCAGAGGAATTTTGGATATCGGATTTTTCTGTATTTTGGAATAATTGCATACCATAACGAGATATTATGGTGATGGGACCTAAATCTAAGCACAGAAGGCATTTATGTTTCATATACACCTTATACACACAGCCTGAAGGTCATTTTAGCCAATATTTTTTATAACTTTGTGCATTAAACAAAGTGTGTGTACATTCACAGAATTCATTTATGTTTCATATACACCTTATACACACAGTCTGAAGTTCATTTAATACAATATTTTTAATAACTTTGAGTATTAAACAAAGTTTGTGTACACTGAGCCATCAAAACACAAAGGTTTCACTATCTCAGTCTCACTCAAAAAAGTCCGTATTTCGGAATATTCCGTATTTCGGAATATTTGGATATGGGATACTCAACCTGTATTACTTTTTTCTGCTACTGGTTCTTTAACCTATGCAAACAAGCATCTGACTTGCCTTTCCTATTGCTTTGTTACATTGCTTACCTGAAATAGTAATACTTAGATAGCTTTCCTCTTGCCATTATAATGCCCTTAATATTATAGTTAGCCTTTGCATTTTTGAGACGTGTATGATTTTGCATTTTTTGGCATTAAATGTTGCCATGTTCTTGACCATTCCTCTAGTCCAGGGGCGGAACTGCCAGAGACAACGGAGTCAGTTGCCGCCGGGCTCCAGCCCTAAAGGGGCTTCCTCCATTGCCCCCCGGCTGTTACGTGCCCTTCCTACTAAATAGACAAAGGCGCTACCAGCAGGGTCTCGCAGTTTGTACATCCCATGCCGTAACACCCTTCTTTCCACCTTCACAATGAAGCTATTGGTACTTTGCAAAAAAAAAAAATTATTAGCATTGCAACTCAGCAGATCAATGCAGTGTGCAGCCACACACTCCATATATCTGCTCAGCCACAAAGCTGATTATTTCTTCACAAAGTACAAGGTGAGCTCCAAATAGAATTCTCTAGCTTAGATTATACCTTTCTATGCAAGGGTAAATAGCTCAATTGTTTGACTGCAATGCCACAGGAAATGGTTTGGATCCAAGACAGTGTGACTGAATAATAAAGAAACCTTAAGATGAGTTCATGAATGTTGTATAAGTATTAGTGAGAGAAGGGGTCAGGAGCATGCTAGGCTGCAAAAAATAAGGTAGGCTGCAAGTGAAAGTAATGATCTCCTATATATTTTCCCAGATCTGTCACTCTGTGTGGCTAACTCTGGGGGAAGTCACAGCAATGGGCGGAGACGGCAACTGCAGGACGATACACCAGTGCCAGCAGCAGACCGTAACAAAGTGACAGATCAAGGAGAATATATAGGAGGTAGGGAGGTGGCCATGGTACATGGCTGGCCAAGGGACACTAGCTCATGTACCCCTTTACCACTGAGGCTGGCCACCAAGGATGGACCTGTCACCAGTGCACATGCAATAACCTCTTCTGCTGCCCTCTTTGCAACTCAGATTGCCCAGTGCTCCCCTTCGCTAACAGTCCACAAAGTTTCCCCATCTCACGATCTGCCTCCTCACCCCCACTTTCATCTCTACAGCACACGCGCATATCATACAAGATCCCATCATGCGTACGTAGGTCTGAAATGCAAGAGGGAGGTTGGGGGGAGATTGGCATGCGCCAGCAACACCACACAGCTCACTGTGACCACAGTGGAGAGGCGCTGCAACAGGACAATACACCAACCTCGGAGCAAGGAACTGCGTCGGTCAGGAGGAGAACTATTTCAATAGCATAAAAAGGTTAATGCGTCCCACCCTATGGACACCAGACTCATCAAGTCACTGTTGCCAGAGTCTCATACAATGACTCTGAACCTCTAAGCACACTATTTGACTGTCCACACCCTGCTGTGCCTATTACCCATCTCCTCCACCACCCTCAACACTGACCCACACATCATTCACCCACAAAGATACAATAAAGGTAGTTTGGATAAATTAGCTAAATGAAATGGATTTAACCAATTTATCTAAATGACCATTTTTGGATGTTTTCCAGTGTTTGTGAGCAAATGGTCAATTGTCATTTGCTGCCACATATTAGCATAATTTTGTTTCAACTAGAAAAAAAAATTGGACAGATAATCTAAGTGTGGATCCAGTTTAAAGGTCCGTATTCACGGCCCGATTTTGGGGAGAGATGTGTGCTGAGCGAACTGCTCAGCACACATCTCTCCGCCCGCTCAGCACAGCGTGATGTGTGCTGAGCATACGGGGGGTGGGGGGGGCGCTCATTTCACCCCCTGTGTAGGGCATTCTGTGTGTATCCAGCTTAACAGGTGTGAGCATCATACAACTACTGACTTGCGAGTAACTATACAGCAGCTCCATACCTTGTGACTTGAAGAAACACCAGTTAACCCCGGGAATGCTGCAGTCAAAGCAACAATTACTCTTCTTACATTCCGCTGCACTTATTGTGGGGTAGCCGCAATCCCTTCTGCTGTACGGTTCCACATTACATTGTTTCTTGTCACTTCCTGTTGATGCAGTAAGGAAACATCCAGGAATTACAGCAGCTTAGTTTTTTTTTTTTTTTTAACTGGGGCAATTTAGCTAGATCACAGGGCAATTTAGCTCCTTTGGTCCTTTTTTAGGACCCGTTAATCAGACAGTTGAGCAAACTGAAAAACAGCTAACAGGAAATTTCCACTTAAATGGTATTTTCTAATCTTATCTGACCATGACTAAGAATAAAGGATACACAAGATAAACTCTTAGAGCCATGGACCTTATCCATGTTTAAGCTCCATCAAATCTGTAATCAATAGCACTACATGCTCCCACTTTACCACTGTACTATATACTCTACCTGTGTTTTTAAGGTAAAAACACCATTTAACCCCAGTGACACTTGAATTAAAGCAGCAGCCTCTGGAATAGCATTCCTTAGCATTAATCCCAGGAAATCTGCAATCTTCACGCTCTTTGATAGCCATGCTACATTGCTGTTTACTTGGATGGAGCAGAGAGCACAACATCAGGACATAGGAAATATTACAATGCATGATAAGAAAGGTGTGAGCTCTACAGCAAGGCCTCTAACCCTTTGCCAGTGCCAAATACATAGGGCTTAACTCAGATCTGATCACAGCAGCAAATTTATTAGCTAAAACCATGTACACTGCAGGGGGGGGGGGTATAATATGTGCAGAGAGAGTTAGATTTTGGTGCGGTGTGTTCAAACTGAAATCTAAATTGCAGTGTAAAAACAAAACAGCCAGTATTTACCCTGCACACAAACAATATAACCCACCTAAATCTCTCTGCAAATGTTGTATCTGCCCCCCCCCCCCCCCCCCCCATCCCTGCAGTGCACATGGTTTTGCCTACTAGCTAACAAATTTGCTGCATCTGGGAATTACAGCAGCTTAATATTTCTTTTTACAGAAGGTTCAGCAAATTAAATTATTTAGTGAAATACTGTAATCATAACAGTTACAGGGATATTGTAGGTAGATTTATTGTCAGTGGATAAATGTAAAAATTAAACCCTTAGGCATAGTTCCAAAATGCTGTCATTGCAATCCAGATTTTAAGGATATCATGCTTGAGCACAGGTGACTTAATTAGAACTTCGGTCAATGTGAATTAACCATTGGACTCAACCATGGTTATCCTTAAAACCCAGGGGTCTATTTAAGATCGATCTTAATCGATGTTGGGCTTCCAGGTTGAAAAAAAACACACACATTTACTAACATTTTAAAATTTATATAAAAAAATCATCTGTTCGTAAATGCAGTGCACATGGTTTTGCCCAACTGCTAACAAAAATCCTGCTGCGATCAACTAAGAATTACCCCCCATGGCCCTCATTCCGAGTTGTTCGCTCGCAAGCTGCTTTAAGCAGCATTGCACACGCTTAGCTGCCGCCTACTGGGAGTGAATCTTAGCATCTTAAAATTGCGAACGAAAGATTTGCAATATTGCGATAAGACATCTCTGTGCAGTTTCTGAGTAGCTCGAGACTTACTCTGCCAGTGCGATCAGTTCAGTGCTTGTCGTTCCTGGTTTGACGTCACAAACACACCCAGCGTTCGCCCAGACACTCCTCCGTTTCTCCAGCCACTCCCGCGTTTTTCCCAGAAACGGTAGCATTTTTTCCCACACGCACCTAAAGCGGCCTGTTTCCGCCCAGAAACACCCACTTCCTGTCAATCACATTACGATCACCAGAACGATGAAAAAACCGTGAGTAATATTCCTAACTGCATAGCAAATTTACTTGGCGCAGTCGCAGTGTGAACATTGCGCATGCGCATTAAGCGGAAAATCACTGCGATGCGAAGAAAATTACAGAGCGAACAACTCGGAATGACCACCTATGTGCACTGCAGGGAAGGCAGATTTAACATGTGCAGAGAGAGTTAGATTTGGGTGTGGTGTGTTCAATCTGCAATCTAATTTGCAGTGTAAAAATAAAGCAGTCAGTATTTACCCTGCACAGAAACAAAATAACTCACCCAAATCTAACTCTTTCTGCACATGTTATATCTGCCTCCCCTGCAGTACACATGGTTTTGCCCAACTGCTAACAAAATTCCTGCTGCGATCATCTTGGAATTACCCCCATCGATTGATGTTTTCACACTGCTCGTGTATATAAGACATAGGGCCTAATTCAGTTTGGATCGTAATACGCGTTCCAACCGCAAAAACTATGAAGAGGATGGGGGCATATACGCAGGGTCCATCCTGTGCGTGTGCCTACATTTTCTCCGGGTGCCCCGCAGAAAATGCGAATGCCTCTGCCTGTCAATCAGTAGAGGGCGTACCTTCGCAGGTATATCGCGATCATGAGCCATGTCTCCCATTTTTGTCATTATAGGTGCTCTGTGAGCTGCTGGCCATGCCCCAGCCCCTCTGTCTCCCGTGAATAGACATTGAGGCTTATTCAGACCAGGTTATTGAGCTTAATACTATAGGATCAAAATTACCCCCAAATTCTATGATTTTAGCTGTTTGAGGTTTTTAAAAAAAATCACCCGAATACAAAATCCGAAAGGGTGGTTTTGCCAAAACGCGTCCGTATCCAAAACACAACTGCGGATCCGAAACCAAAACCAAAACATGAAACACGAAAAATGCCCGCTGCACATCTCTAGTTAGGGGAGAAGCATGTAGCCTTGTAGACTATGCACAGCTATATCTAGAAAAATATACGATCTAATCTTTAACCAACCAATGCAAGAAAGTATTTAATGTGAAAATACGAAACACTAGACTAATTGGAGGTGCGCCCTAAAGCAAATTACAATGTTAGGATTAGGGGGTTCGGAAAGACCTCTAGTGTAAACACTACTATATACATTTTAAGATAGGAAGGTACAAATTACATATTCACATTGCATCTATGGGATGGATTCAAATGTCCCTTTCCTCCCTCAATCGTGCCCGTCAGCAGCTATTCTAATGTTGCTGCCAACGGGTGCGACATGTTTATTTCAGCTCGCTACCCCCAGGGGAAACAAGCTGAAATGTGTGCAAAGAGACCCATTTGGGCAACCAAACGGTGTCTTTTCATGATCGCGCCCATTACTTTATTCAGGTTTATGTGCTTTGTGCACCTAAACCAGAGTGTAATGGGCGCAATAATTGAGGGCATTTGAATTTCCCTTATATGTGTGTGTGTGTGATATACACACAGACACACATACTGTATTTCTTTATATAATGGACACCTCAGTTTCTATTCATTCATGTCCTGCCCCCTACTCTGTCAGACCCCTTCCCCTCTACTTTTCTGACCCCAAACGCCACTCATTCTTGTTGAGTGCTGGTGGGCCCATTCAGAATTTTGCTATGGGGCCCACAAAGGTCTAGTTACGCCACTGGGCAGGGTTATAGAGGAGGCGGTGCAAGGCATCCTGGGAACAGTCAAAGCTTTAGCCTGTTGGTGCCTTGGATCAAGATCCAACTCTACACCCCGATGTTAGTGTAGTGCCTTTTGGGGTTAAGGTTTTACAGAAAGTTACAGGTTTTTTTAATTTAGTAAAATATGCCCCATTTTAAAGATAGGGCATTTACATTTGTTGCACCTGTGCAGTACATAGCAGCCTGCAGGGCATGTACAGTGGCTTCATTTGGGTGCACATACATTGCCGGCTCCTGGTCGCAAACTGAAATTATTGTGTGTAAGTGGAATTAGCGGTGTTTATGTCATACAGGGGGGTTGGGGAGGTTTGTGGTTGGTGGGGGGCACGCTGTGTGATTATTATCCTGCATCTATACATACATGCGCTAACACCTGGACATACACTGATGTACCCACACCTAATATCCATACATACACGCCCTGACACCTGGACATACACCAACATTTCCACACCTGCATCTATACATACACATGCTGACACCTGGACATACACCAACATACAAGCACCTGCATCTATATATACACGCGCTGACAAATGGACATACACCGACGTACCCACACTTGCATCTATACATACATGCACTGACATCTGGACATACAAGCACCTGCATCTATACATACACGCGCTGACACCTGAACCTACACTGACGTTCCCACACCAGCATCTATACATACACATTCTGACACCTGGACATACACAGACGTACCCACACCTGCATCTATACATACACGCGTTGACACCTGGACGTACACTGACGTACACACACCTACATCTATATATGCATGGATGCAAATGTGGGTACGTCTGTATACGTCCAGGTGTTAGCATGTGTATGTATAGATGTTAGGTGTGGGTACATCAGTGTATGTCAAGGTGTCAGCACATGTATGTATAGATTCACATGTGGGTAAGCCGGTGTACGTCCACGTGTCAGCATGTGTAGGTATAGATGCAGGTGTGGGTACGTTGGTGTACGTTTAGGGGTCAGCGTGTTTATGTATAGATGTTGGTGTGTGTATGTCAGTGTACGTACAGATATAGGTGTGTGTATGTATGTATGTATGTATGTATGTATGTATATGTATAGAGGAAGGTGTGATACATACATATAACACATACATGATAGATACATACATATATCACACACACGATAGATAGATAGATAGATAGATAGAACACATACATACAAGATAGATAGATACATACATACATACATACATGATAGATACATATATATACACACACATACGATAGATAGATAGATAGATAGATAGATAGATAGATAGATAGATAGATAGATACACATATATATATATATATATATCTATCACAAACATATATGATTCATACATATATCACACACACATACATGATACATACATGAGAAAGACCTGGGATGGTGATGAGGCCAGGGCCCCCTGCTGATGTTGCATTGAGGAAGGCAGTGTTCCAGGGCGGATGCCAGTCGGGGAGAGCGCCGCGCAGCCCGGGAAAAATACTGCTGAGGAGCTACATCTGGAAGAGCCCCTGGGAGGGAGAGTGCCACATGCCCCATCCTGCGTGGCAGACTCTGCAGGCCTGCACATGGGAAGGGAGGTCTCTGGCCACACATACTCACCCTTCTGCTGAAGCCCCGCTGCTGTCCCCATCAGCGCTCTCCAGCGGGGAGCGGGGCCAGGATGAACCTCAACCTGTGAGAACTATCTTCATGATCAAGAGATCTCATATGCAAGATAAGTATGTGTTGGAATAGGGCTGGGGAGGGCGGCTGCTCGGGCACCCCCCCGTCAAGTTAAGGAGATTTAACTGAGGAAGCACAAGGGAACTCTCGTCTGGGGACAACAACTGCAGGGAGACCACATCTTTTCAGATGAACATGGGAGGGCGGAAGGCTGCCTAATACTGAAGCACCCTCAGACATTAAACCATATGCAACAACTATTGCAAGCATTCCTGGGGGAAGGTCTGCAGAAGACGGATTTGCATACGGTGATGTCATCCAAGCAGTGGGCCAAAGTTGGCTGGAACCCTCATCTGTATATGAAAAGAGAAAAGGGGCATGCAGGGCATGGCGGCCTTTTGCGGCGCTTGTATAACCCCAAGTTTGCATTAAACACCCCCACCCTCCTTCGGTGTGGGGCTCATGTTGGCCATGCCCAAGCCCCTGAAGCATTCAAGCTGATTTCTTGCAGCAGCTGGGCACTGTAACAGCTTCAGAGCTGCTCTACAAGACAAGTAAAAGGGTGTGGGCCCTGCAGCACCACCTGTAGTTTGCATACACACATATATAGGACAGCATCTCTTATATGCCCCAGGGTCAATAAAATAGTATCCTTGTCTAGGCTATCCATCCCCTCAGATAAGGTATTTGTCCATGCCGCTACAGCACTACACACCCAGGCCGACGCAATTGCCGGTCTGAGTAAGGTACCTGAATGTGTATAAATGGACTTCAGTGTAATCTCCTGTTTGCGGTCAGCACAATAACTGAACCTGAGGATGACATGCTATAAACACAATTTACTTAATTTTATATTTTTTTCTGAATTTCTCAATAAAAAAAACTTTGGCCTAGGGGTGCCGTGAAACAAATTTTGATACTCTAGGGCAGGGGTGTCAAACCCATGGGCCCCATGCCGCCCCCAATGCATCCTTATGTGGCCCACAGGCCGGGGTCCGGCAGGGTTCCGACAGGGGTCCTTTTGTGGCCCGATCACCTTGCTTAGAGCGAGGGCAGGAGAGTGCAGCCAGAGTCTTTGCTTTCTATGTGCGGCACCATCTTCCCGAAGAGATCACCGGGAAGATAGTGCCCCTTCCACTGGCTACAGCACAGGTATACTGGGGTGGGGTAGCAAACTGGGGGCCCCAATGGGCCCCTCCAGCAGTCCCTCTACCAAAACACGTCTTTTGGTGGTTTTGCGGTGTTATAACTACATGGTGACGATGCTGTAGCACAGAGATTTTCAACCATTTACAACTCACGTCACACAGAACAAGATTTAAATATTGACAAGGCACACTGAAATATAATGGTGATGCATGGTGCAGTATCGTGTCCTAGGATGTCATGTCGCAGCTTCTCCATAGGTAACGCCTGAACAGGCCCGGTGACAGGGGGGACAAAGGGGACACTTGTTCAGGGCTCCAAGTATTAAGAACAGAAATAATGGGGCCACAGTGCCAATATTGCTTTTTAAAGTGTATCCACCAACTGCTCAATTTAAGCAGGAAAACAATTAACAGGCCAACTAAACCCTCCCCCCTCCTTTTACCCCATCACTTTGTCCAGTCCCTGTGGTCCATACTGTATTGCCATTATTATGCATGTTGCTGTGCTGGCCCTTTTCTGAATGTCCCTGCCACCGCCACCGAAGAGCTGGATAGCCCAGTATGAAAACCACCTGCCGGCCTCACTGACGGTCCGAGTCAAAGGCTCCATTTTTTTTAAAGATCCCTCTGCCAAGTTAAGGGGGGGTTGAGGGGGCCCCAGAGATATCAGTGCACTGGGCCCCGAGATTTCTGTTGCTGGCCCTGACCCTCAGGGGCGTATCTACCCCTTGGCCAGGATGGCACTTGCCAGGGGCACCATCCAGCTGTGCCAACCGTGGCTAAGGGATAGAGTTCTGCAGTCTCGAAAGGGCGCTATGGCAATCAGCGTGGGACTGACCAATTAGACGGTGAGGGAAGGATACTGAAATTGTCCCAACCCTGTTACAGTTTGAAACGCCCCTCAACTGCTGTCCACTGCTTCACTCCTAGCTCTGCCCCTTTGAAATTATTAATCCCTACCCCCCGGTAGGCGGAGTTCTCCAGGCCCATACTCAGGAGTCACCACTGCTGTACATTATGTGCCGGTTGTAGAGGCAGAGCGGGGAACATCAGAGAACGCCACAAATTACACAGTGGGCAAGGAGATGGCTGGAGACAGCTGCACAGCCATGCCTTGCAAGTTCGAGAGAGCTGTTGAATTTCAGCACTTCAAGTCAGAGCCTGCCCCCTGCTGCCCAAGCAGTCCGTGACAGTTAGTGTCGAGGAGGGGGGGATTTGTGCATGTGTGCTATCAGTGTGTGTGTGGGGGGGGTGGAGGATGTGTGTGACTGTGAGGGAGCTGTCAGTGTCAGTGGGGAGAGGAGCAGGAGGGAGTTGTCAGTGTGTGGAAGTGATGAGAGTTGTCAGTACTGGGGAAATGTGTGTGTGTGTGTACTAGATTTAGGAGTGTGTGTTTGTGAGAGGTTTCAGTTGGGGAATTAGAGTTCATACAGTAATTAAATGTTTTCATATTGAGAACTACATCTCCCAGCATATACAGTGTGCTGGGGATGCTAACAAGCTTTATTTAAAAGTTTAAAAAACATTGCTTTTATGACTGCAATGGTTAAAAAGGGAGAGCTATAAATCAATTTATCAGTGAATGATCGCAGTTTGAGCTGTTACATTTTACTGAACCACCTATCCCTCCACACTCACTACCTGTCCTCAGGATACATTTACCATCCCGGCAGACGGTATACCGGCGGTCATTTGACCGATGTTGGAATCCTGACACCACTTGGGAGACTGGTGCCGGCACACAGACAGCCAACATCCCGAAGGCGAGTATTGGAGGGAGGGTTAGGACCGGGAGAGCGGGTGTTAGGGAAGGCACTAGGAGGGGGGGGGGGGGTTAGTCCTAGCTGCCACCCCCTGAGGGTTAGCCCTTACCGCCACCCCCCCAGAGGGTTAGGATTAGGTATCATGTGACTGCTGGAATCCCGAGCGCCGGATGCCATACCCAACCCCCTTTACTTTTTCAGGCATTTCTATCTCTCCTCTCTCTATGGTGTTCCGATTGCCCACTTTCGATTGTGCTTTTCTCTCTCTCTCTCTCTCTCTCCTTTGTTTAGAGCATCAGTTTCTGTAGTCCACTTTATCCTTATTTTTTCCAGTGTTTCACTATCTCTCTGATGTAATGAGGATGTATGGTCTAGAGGGATCAGTAATGCATTGTACTGTATAGAGGCGTCAGGGATGTAGCGTAGGGTATAGAGGCGTCAGGGATGTAGCGTAGGTTAGAGGCGTCAGGGATGTAGCATAGGGAATAGAGGCGTCAGGGATGTAGCGTAGGGAATAGAGGCGTCAGGGATTTAGCTTAGGGAATATAGGCATCAGGGATGTACTAGCAGGTATATAGAGGTCAGTGTACTGTATAGAGGGGTCAGTAATGCAGTGATGGTTATAGAAAGGTCAGTGATGTAGTGTAGGGTATAGAGGGGTCAGTTATGTAGTGTGGGGTAAAGAGGGGTCAGTAAAGATACTAAGCTGAAGTACTTAGAACACTTCTTGAATTAAGACACAACCTGCAAGAAAAAGTATGCAATATGGGTGAAAAGGCAAATGTCAGAGGTCTGATACAAGTAACCAGCTCCACACCTTGCACCACATAGCGTTATGTTAAACTGGGACATGTTCTTTTTTGGTGTGTGTGTGTGTGTGTGTGTGTGTGTGTGTGTGTGTGTGTGTGTGTGGGGGGGGGGGTGCCAAAGGAAATTTTTGCCATTGGCTCCTTTGGTCTAGAACCAGCCCTGATCACAAAATATTTTTGTCTAAGCAGACTGGACACTGATCAGCGTTGGCTCATTCTCAGCCCCCCGCCCAGCCTCTGCTGCCAGCAGACTGCTATTAGCTAGTTAACCTTCTGCCTTCCCTATCTATGACACAGACTGCTGCTAATGCTACCAGACTGTTCCCAGTGGCTTCACACCAACAGTGAATCCCAGCCGATGATGTAGGGCAGCGTGTGGGGGAGGGGGTCAGTTGCTGTGGCTCCAACATGGTAACCGCCAATGGACTGCAATGCTTTATCGAAAGGGGGGGCGCCAGTCCCTTACTTTGCCAGGGGCGCTTGGACCCCTAGCTACACCTCTGTTGACCCTAACCGATACCCCTAAACTAACCATAATTCCTGCAGTAAAAATCCATGTTTCTATGTATATAGGGGGTCATTCCGAGTTGATCGCATGCTGCCGTTGTTCGCTGCGTAGCAATCAGTTGAAAAAAAATGGCTAATCTGTGCATGCGCATGCTCCGTAATGTGCATGCGCATCGTACGGGTACAAAGTCCATTGTGGTTTTGCACTAGTTCTAGCGATTATTCCAATCACAGAACAGGCCACAAGGAGATTGACAGAAAGAGGGCGTTTCTGGGTGGCAACTGACCGTTTTCAGGGAGTGCTTGGAAAAATGCAGGCGTGGCAGAAGAAATGCAGACGTGGCTGGGCATTCGCTGGATGGGTGTGTGACATCAAAAGCCGTCCCTCGGTTGTTAGAATCAACGCACACGAAGTGTAACTACAGTGCTGGTCTTATTTTGAAACAATTTTGCAGGCGCTCTGCTACTCAAGTATTCGCACTTCTCCAAAGTGAATATACACTCTCCAGTGGGCAGCGACAATGCGTTTGCATGGCTGCTAAAAACTGTTAGCGAGCAATCAACTCAGAATGACCCCCATAGTGTATTGCAAGAAAATATCTGTAAATCCAATGGTACCGTAAGTGCGGTATATACTCGCACTTCTTTGCGGGGTGAGAACATCTCCCCTAAGTGAAGTCAGCCCTATGAATAGAGTTTGTGTGATCCCTGTGCAGCAGTCACAGAAAGGGTTCATCTCTGCAGTTTGTCACTCAAATTACATTGCTGCATTTTTTCTAGAAGTGGATCTGAGAGCTGTTACCCGCAGACCAGCTACAATAATTATCCTGGGTACTCACTAGACCAGTGGTTCTCAAACTGCACCCTGGGGTGCCTCAGGACACTTGCAGGGGTGCCTTGGATTGGTGGTCCAGGACCAATTCAAAATATTTATAGTTAGTGTTATAGGCAAAACCAGTGCTGTTGGCTGGCAATCATAACATATGTGCACAAGCAGAAGCAAATCCTGTCCCCTACCAAAGGGCCAGTGCTAGGGTGTTTGGCGCCTCCCTGCAAACTATTAATTTGGGCCCTCTCTCCAATACTTAATAAAGGGACAGTGCGCTCCTTAAAAAAAGAAGGTGTGGTATCACAAGGAAGGGGCATGGCCACACAATAGCACCCCAAATCAAAATACGCCACATAGTAGCACTATCTTATTGTCATTACACCGCATGTAATAATAATAATAATAATACCCACAGTCGCAGTGCCCTTTATACACATAACCACCATATCAGTGCAACTTACACACATAATGCCAACAGTAGCAGTGCCCCTTCTACACATGCCCACGGTGGCAATCCTTTACATGGCAAATATCAACCTGGTTTTGCCATGTAAAGGATTGCCACTTTAAAAACAAACAATCAAACAAAAAAAACAAAAAAACAACAGGAAAAAACACAAAATCTCTCACTTTCTGATTCTCACACCCTATTACATTCCTCCCTATATATTTAAATGTTTCTATTACTGTATGTTCCCTCTTCCCTTCTCCAAACTATACACATCAACATTTTTTAGTATTTCCAGGTAAGTTTTGTGATGTAGGCCATGCACAATTTTAGTTGCCCTAATGTATTTACAGCCTTCTGGAGATATGGCTTCTGGAACTGAACACAGGATTCTAAATGTGGCTGTACCAAGGACCTATACAGTGGCATTACAGGTTGAGTATCCCTTATCCAAAATGCTTGGGACCAGAGGAATTTTGGATATCGGATTTTTCTGTATTTTGGAATAATTGCATACCATAACGAGATATTATGGTGATGGGACCTAAATCTAAGCACAGAAGGCATTTATGTTTCATATACACCTTATACACACAGCCTGAAGGTCATTTTAGCCAATATTTTTTATAACTTTGTGCATTAAACAAAGTGTGTGTACATTCACAGAATTCATTTATGTTTCATATACACCTTATACACACAGTCTGAAGTTCATTTAATACAATATTTTTAATAACTTTGAGTATTAAACAAAGTTTGTGTACACTGAGCCATCAAAACACAAAGGTTTCACTATCTCAGTCTCACTCAAAAAAGTCCGTATTTCGGAATATTCCGTATTTCGGAATATTTGGATATGGGATACTCAACCTGTATTACTTTTTTCTGCTACTGGTTCTTTAACCTATGCAAACAAGCATCTGACTTGCCTTTCCTATTGCTTTGTTACATTGCTTACCTGAAATAGTAATACTTAGATAGCTTTCCTCTTGCCATTATAATGCCCTTAATATTATAGTTAGCCTTTGCATTTTTGAGACGTGTATGATTTTGCATTTTTTGGCATTAAATGTTGCCATGTTCTTGACCATTCCTCTAGTCCAGGGGCGGAACTGCCAGAGACAACGGAGTCAGTTGCCGCCGGGCTCCAGCCCTAAAGGGGCTTCCTCCATTGCCCCCCGGCTGTTACGTGCCCTTCCTACTAAATAGACAAAGGCGCTACCAGCAGGGTCTCGCAGTTTGTACATTCCATGCCGTAACACCCTTCTTTCCACCTTCACAATGAAGCTATTGGTACTTTGCAAAAAAAAAAATTATTAGCATTGCAACTCAGCAGATCAATGCAGTGTGCAGCCACACACTCCATATATCTGCTCAGCCACAAAGCTGATTATTTCTTCACAAAGTACAAGGTGAGCTCCAAATAGAATTCTCTAGCTTAGATTATACCTTTCTATGCAAGGGTAAATAGCTCAATTGTTTGACTGCAATGCCACAGGAAATGGTTTGGATCCAAGACAGTGTGACTGAATAATAAAGAAACCTTAAGATGAGTTCATGAATGTTGTATAAGTATTAGTGACAGAAGGGGTCAGGAGCATGCTAGGCTGCAAAAAATAAGGTAGGCTGCAAGTGAAAGTAATGATCTATATATTTTCCCAGATCTGTCACTCTGTGTGGCTAACTCTGGGGGAAGTCACAGCAATGGGCGGAGACGGCAACTGCAGGACGATACACCAGTGCCAGCAGCAGACCGTAACAAAGTGACAGATCAGGGAGAATATATAGGAGGTAGGGAGGTGGCCATGGTACATGGCTGGCCAAGGGACACTAGCTCATGTACCCCTTTACCACTGAGGCTGGCCACCAAGGATGGACCTGTCACCAGTGCACATGCAATAACCTCTTCTGCTGCCCTCTTTGCAACTCAGATTGCCCAGTGCTCCCCTTCGCTAACAGTCCACAAAGTTTCCCCATCTCACGATCTGCCTCCTCACCCCCACTTTCATCTCTACAGCACACGCACATATCATACAAGATCCCATCATGCGTACGTAGGTCTGAAATGCAAGAGGGAGGTTGGGGGGAGATTGGCATGCGCCAGCAACACCACACAGCTCACTGTGACCACAGTGGAGAGGCGCTGCAACTGGACAATACACCAACCTCGGAGCAAGGAACTGCGTCGGTCAGGAGGAGAACTATTTCAATAGCATAAAAAGGTTAATGCGTCCCACCCTATGGACACCAGACTCATCAAGTCACTGTTGCCAGAGTCTCATACAATGACTCTGAACCTCTAAGCACACTATTTGACTGTCCACACCCTGCTGTGCCTATTACCCATCTCCTCCACCACCCTCAACACTGACCCACACATCATTCACCCATAAAGATACAATAAAGGTAGTTTGGATAAATTAGCTAAATGAAATGGATTTAACCAATTTATCTAAATGACCATTTTTGGATGTTTTCCAGTGTTTGTGAGCAAATGGTCAATTGTCATTTGCTGCCACATATTAGCATAATTTTGTTTCAACTAGAAAAAAAAGTTGGACAGATAATCTAAGTGTGGATCCAGTTTAAAGGTCCGTATTCACGGCCCGATTTTGGGGAGAGATGTGTGCTGAGCAAACTGCTCAGCACACATCTCTCCCCCCGCTCAGCACAGCGTGATGTGTGCTGAGCGTACGGGGGGTGGGGGTGGGCGCTCATTTCACCCCCTGTGTAGGGCATTCTGTGTGTATCCAGCTTAACAGGTGTGAGCATCATACAACTATTGACTTGCGAGTAACTATACAGCAGCTCCATACCTTGTGACTTGAAGAAACACCAGTTAACCCCGGGAATGCTGCAGTCAAAGCAACAATTCCTCTTCTTACATTCCGCTGCACTTATTGTGGGGTAGCCGCAATCCCTTCTGCTGTACGGTTCCACATTACATTGTTTCTTGTCACTTCCTGTTGATGCAGTAAGGAAACATCCAGGAATTACAGCAGCTTAGTTTTTTTTTTTTTTTTTAACTGGGGCAATTTAGCTAGATCACAGGGCAATTTAGCTCCTTTGGTCCTTTTTTAGGACCAGTTAATCAGACAGTTGAGCAAACTGAAAAACAGCTAACAGGAAATTTCCACTTAAATGGTATTTTCTAATCTTATCTGACCATGACTAAGAATAAAGGATACACAAGATAAACTCTTAGAGCCATGGACCTTATCCATGTTTAAGCTCCATCAAATCTGTAATCAATAGCACTACATGCTCCCACTTTACCACTGTACTATATACTCTACCTGTGTTTTTAAGGTAAAAACACCATTTAACCCCAGTGACACTTGAATTAAAGCAGCAGCCTCTGGAATAGCATTCCTTAGCATTAATCCCAGGAAATCTGCAATCTTCACGCTCTTTGATAGCCATGCTACATTGCTGTTTACTTGGATGGAGCAGAGAGCACAACATCAGGACATAGGAAATATTACAATGCATGATAAGAAAGGTGTGAGCTCTACAGCAAGGCCTCTAACCCTTTGCCAGTGCCAAATACATAGGGCTTAACTCAGATCTGATCACAGCAGCAAATTTATTAGCTAAAACCATGTACACTGCAGGGGGGGGGGTGTATAATATGTGCAGAGAGAGTTAGATTTTGGTGCGGTGTGTTCAAACTGAAATCTAAATTGCAGTGTAAAAACAAAACAGCCAATATTTACCCTGCACACAAACAATATAACCCACCTAAATCTCTCTGCAAATGTTATATCTGCCCCCCCCCCCATCCCTGCAGTGCACATGGTTTTGCCCACTAGCTAACAAATTTGCTGCATCTGGGAATTACAGCAGCTTAATATTTCTTTTTACAGAAGGTTCAGCAAATTAAATTATTTAGTGAAATACTGTAATCATAACAGTTACAGGGATATTGTAGGTAGATTTATTGTCAGTGGATAAATGTAAAAATTAAACCCTTAGGCATAGTTCCAAAATGCTGTCATTGCAATCCAGATTTTAAGGATATCATGCTTGAGCACAGGTGACTTAATTAGAACTTCGGTCAATGTGAATTAACCATTGGACTCAACCATGGTTATCCTTAAAACCCAGGGGTCTATTTAAGATCGATCTTAATCGATGTTGGGCTTCCAGGTTGAAAAAAACACACACATTTACTAACATTTTAAAATTTATATAAAAAAATCATCTGTTCGTAAATGCAGTGCACATGGTTTTGCCCAACTGCTAACAAAAATCCTGCTGCGATCAACTCAGAATTACCCCCCATGGCCCTCATTCCGAGTTGTTTGCTCGCAAGCTGCTTTTAGCAGCATTGCACACGCTAAGCTGCCGCCTACTGTGAGTGAATCTTAGCATCTTAAAATTGCGAACGAAAGATTTGCAATATTGCGATAAGACATCTCTGTGCAGTTTCTGAGTAGCTCGAGACTTACTCTGCCAGTGCGATCAGTTCAGTGCTTGTCGTCCCTGGTTTGACGTCACAAACACACCCAGCGTTCACCCAGACACTCCTCCATTTCTCCAGCCACTCCCGCGTTTTTCCCAGAAACGGTAGCATTTTTTCCCACACGCCCCTAAAGCGGCCTGTTTCCGCCCAGAAACACCCACTTCCTGTCAATCACATTACGATCACCAGAACGATGAAAAAACCGTGAGTAATATTCCTAACTGCATAGCAAATTTACTTGGCGCAGTCGCAGTGTGAACATTGCGCATGCGCATTAAGCGGAAAATCGCTGCGATGCGAAGAAAATTACCGAGCGAACAACTCGGAATGACCACCTATGTGCACTGCAGGGAAGGCAGATTTAACATGTGCAGAGAGAGTTAGATTTGGGTGTGGTGTGTTCAATCTGCAATCTAATTTGCAGTGTAAAAATAAAGCAGTCAGTATTTACCCTGCACAGAAACAAAATAACTCACCCAAATCTAACTCTTTCTGCACATGTTATATCTGCCTCCCCTGCAGTACACATGGTTTTGCCCAACTGCTAACAAAATTCCTGCTGCGATCATCTTGGAATTACCCCCATCGATTGATGTTTTCACACTGCTCGTGTATATAAGACATATAGGGCCTAATTCAGTTTGGATCGTAATACGCGTTCCAACCGCAAAAACTATGAAGAGGATGGGGGCATATACGCAGGGTCCATCCTGTGCGTGTGCCTACATTTTCTCCGGGTGCCCCGCAGAAAATGCGAATGCCTCTGACTGTCAATCAGTAGAGGGCGTACCTTCGCAGGTATATCGCGATCATGAGCCATGTCTCCCATTTTTGTCATTATAGGTGCTCTGTGAGCTGCTGGCCATGCCCCAGCCCCTCTGTCTCCCGTGAATAGACATTGAGGCTTATTCAGACCAGATCGCTTCAATTTATTTTCACCCAGCGGGCAATCTGGTCTGCACTGCACATGCGTATGCGCCACAATGCGTAAGTGCGACGGTCCGGAGATCACAAGAAGATTGACAAGAAGAGGGTGTTTGTGTGGGTGGCAACTGAATGTTTCTAGGGAGTGTCCGGAAAAACACTGGAGGGACCCGGCGTTTTCCTAATCGCTCTGCTAATGCACACCGACTCTCCTGCCTACGGATTACTTCCTCCCACTCCTACGACTTTGCTTCATTGGAAAGGCAGCAAGATGCATCCTCATTTCAATGTCTACTGAAATAATACAGGTTGAAACCAGGAAACATTAATGCCACTGCATCCTTGCTGCTTTCTCATGTGGAAGTCTGTTTAATGTGAAAACAAGGTGATATCTAATTAGCACACAGGTAAGGAATTAAGAAAATCTTTATTTAAGGGTGAAGATGTTTCTCACAAAATCGTTGCCCCAATGCATCATTGAAATTCAAGCTGGAAAGATGATTTTAATATATCACTTGTACATTTTGTATTGCTCTTCTGGTGACAATGTAGTTTTTTTTGTCAATTACCATTTTAATAATAGGGTAAAGAAAATTAAGTGGATTTTTGAAAGAAAACTATACTGTCAATATACTATTAAAACAAATTAAAATGGTAAAAGTTATTGTACTTTAAGTAAAAATAAAAGAGCAAAAATATCAATCCCAGTTTTGATTACTTAAATTAACAAAAAAAAATGCATATAGCAAAGGATAGTTTCAATCTGCCTACCTCTGGGTTATGGGTCCAGCATGCTTCCATTGCAGTACTCTGCTGCACATGTAAGTGCAAGAGATCCTGAAGCACTCACTCATCATGGGAAAGTACCAATGTGTTTATTCGTTGGTTGATAGAAGAAACATCTTACAAAAACTCTCCAGATTATTGATTTTTTAATGTTTTTCTAGGAAACGTTCTAGATGTATGCTTATTAGCCTTTGTCAGTATGTACTTTTTGCAAAGTGTCTCTGTGGCGCAATCGGTTAGTGTGTTCAGCTATTAACCAAAAGGTTGGTGGTTCAATCCCACCCAGGGACGTAATTGACCTTGTGATCAGATTTTGGTGATATTTAAGTAGACAAGTCAAAATTTCAAACCCCCTCTTATTGTGTAGGGTACCTGGCCTTCTCTGATGTAATCAGAGTTAGATTTGATTCAGTGATTTTATAAAAAACTGCTAGGAAGCACAATTTAGCAGTGGGTTGCAGAGAAAAAAAATATGCTGGCAGAAAAATCAAATTGAGTGATTAAACAGCTCTTCATTTTCTGGCTTTATTTTTATGCTAACAAATTTGTTCTCTGAAAAGTGTCCACAAAGCCAAGTCTCTGATTAACACCTTTGTAGGGATGGTTTTTCACCTATTACTAAATTAAACTTGCTTCATTGGAAAGGCAGCAAGATGCATCCTCATTTCAATGTTTACTGAAATAATACAGGTTGACACCAGGAAACATTAACGCCACTGCATCCTTGCTGCTTTCTCATGTGGAAGTCTGTTTAATGTGAAAACAAGGTGATATCTAATTAGCACACAGGTAAGGAATTAAGAAAATCTTTATTTAAGGGTGAAGATGTTTCTCACAAAATCGTTGCCCCAATGCATCATTGAAATTCAAGCTGGAAAGATGATTTTAATATATCACTTGTACATTTTGTATTGCTCTTCTGGTGACAATGTAGTTTGTTTTTGTCAATTACAATTTTAATAATAGGGTAAAGAAAATTAAGTGGATTTTTGAAAGAAAACAATACTGTCAATATACTATCAAAACAAATTAAAATGGTAAAAGTCATTGTACTTTAAGTAAAAATAAAAGAGCCAAAATATCAATCGCTGTTTTGGATTACTTTAATTAACAAAAAAAATGCATATAGCAAAGGATAGTTTCAATCTGCCTACCTCTGGGTTATGGGCCCAGCATGCTTCCATTGCAGTACTCTGCTGCTCATGTAAGTGCAAGAGATCCTGAAGCACTCACTCATCATGGGAAAGTACCAATGTGTTTCTTCATTGGTTGATGGAAGAAACATCTTACAAAAACTCTCCAGATTATTGACTTTTTAAAGTTTTTCTAGGAAACGTTCTAGATGAATGCTTATTAGCCTTTGTCAGTATGGACTTTTGCAAAGTGTCTCTGTGGTGCAATTGGTTAGTGTGTAAGGCTATTAACCAAAAGGTTGGTGGTTCAATCACACCCAGGGATGTAATTGACCTTGTGATCAGATTTTGGTGATATTTAAGTAGACAAGTCAAAATTTCAAACCCCATCTTATTGTGTAGGGTACCTGGCCTTCTCTGATGTTATCAGAGTTAGATTTGATTCAGTGATTTTATAAAAAACAGCTAGGAAGCACAATTTAGCAGTGGGTTGCAGAGAAAAAAAATATGCTGGCAAAAAAATCCAATTGAGTGATTAAACAGCTCTTCATTTTCTGGTTTATTTTTATGCTAACAAATTTGTTCTCTGAAAAGTGTCCACAAAGCCAAGTCTCTGATTAACACCGTTGTAGGGATGGTTTTTCACCTATTACTAAATTAAACTTGCTTCATTGGAAAGGCAGCAAGATGCATCCTCATTTCAATGTCTACTGAAATAATACAGGTTGACACCAGGAAACATTAACGCCACTGCATCCTTGCTGCTTTCTCATGTGGAAGTCTGTTTAATGTGAAAACAAGGTGATATCTAATTAGCACACAGGTAAGGAATTAAGAAAATCTTTATTTAAGGGTGAAGATGTTTCTCCCAAAATCGTTGCCCCAATGCATCATTGAAATTCAAGCTGGAAAGATGATTTTAATATATCACTTGTACATTTTGTATTGCTCTTCTGGTGACAATGTAGTTTGTTTTTGTCAATTACCATTTTAATAATAGGGTAAAGAAAATGAAGTGGATTTTTGAAAGAAAACAATACTGTCAATATACTATTAAAACAAATTAAAATGGTAAAAGTTATTGTACTTTAAGTAAAAATAAAAGAGACAAAATATCAATCCCAGTTTTGGATTACTTTAATTAACAAAAAAAAATGCATATAGCAGAGGATAGTTTCAATCTAGCTATCTCTGGGTTATGGGCCCAGCATGCTTCCATTGCAGTACTCTGCTGCACATGTAAGTGCAAGAGATCCTGAAGCACTCACTCATCATGGGAAAGTACCAATGTGTTTCTTCATTGGTTGATGGAAGAAACATCTTACAAAAACTCTCCAGATTATTGACTTTTTAATGTTTTTCTAGGAAACGTTCTAGATGTATGCTTATTAGCCTTTGTCAGTATGTACTTTTTGCAAAGTGTCTCTGTGGTGCAATTGGTTAGTGTGTAAGGCTATTAACCAAAAGGTTGGTGGTTCAATCCCACCCAGGAACGTAATTGACCTTGTGATCAGATTTTGGTGATATTTAAGTAGACAAGTCAAAATTTCCAACCCCCTCTTATTGTGTAGGGTACCTGGCCTTCTCTGATGTAATCAGAGTTAGATTTGATTCAGTGATTTTATAAAAAACAGCTAGGAAGCACAATTTAGCAGTGGGTTGCAGAGAAAAAAAATATGCTGGCAAAAAAAATCCAATTGAGTGATTAAACAGCTCTTCATTTTCTGGCTTTATTTTTATGCTAACAAATTTGTTCTCTGAAAAGTGTCCACAAAGCCAAGTCTCTGATTAACACCTTTGTAGGGATGGTTTTTCACCTATTACTAAATTAAACTTGCTTCATTGGAAAGGCAGCAAGATGCATCCTCATTTCAATGTCTACTGAAATAATACAAGTTGACACCAGGAAACATTAACGCCACTGCATCCTTGCTGCTTTCTCATGTGGAAGTCTGTTTAATGCGAAAACAAGGTGATATCTAATTAGCACACAGGTAAGGAATTAAGAAAATCTTTATTTAAGGGTGAAGATGTTTCTCACAAAATCGTTGCCCCAATGCATCATTGAAATTCAAGCTGGAAAGATGATTTTAATATATCACTTGTACATTTTGTATTGCTCTTCTGGTGACAATGTAGTTTGTTTTTGTCAATTACCATTTTAATAATAGGGTAAAGAAAATTAAGTGGATTTTTGAAAGAAAACAATACTGTCAATATACTATTAAAACAAATTAAAATGGTAAAAGTTATTGTACTTTAAGTAAAAATAAAAGAGCCAAAATATCAATCCCAGTTTTGGATTACTTTAATTAAAAAAAAAAAGCATACAGCAGAGGATAGTTTCAATCTGCCTACCTCTGGGTTATGAGCCCAGCATGCTTCCATTGCTGTACTTTGCTGCACATGTAAGTGCAAGAGATCCTGAAGCACTCACTCATCATGGGAAAGTACCAATGTGTTTCTTCATTGGTTGATGGAAGAAACATCTTACAAAAACTCTCCAGATTATTGACTTTTTAAAGTTTTTCTAGGAAACGTTTTAGATGAATGCTTATTAGCCTTTGTCAGTATGCACTTTCGCAAAGTGTCTCTGTGGCGCAATCAGTTAGTGTGTACGGCTATTAACTAAAAGGTTGGTGGTTCAATCCCACCCAGGGATGTAATTGATCTTGTTATCAGATTTTGGTGATCTTTAAGTAGACAAGTCAAAATGTCAAACCCCCTCTTATGGTGTAGGGTACCTGGCCTTCTCTGATGTAATCAGAGTTAGATTTGATTCATTGATTTTATAAAAACAGCGAGGAAGCACAATTTAGCAGTGGTTTGCAGAGAAAAAAAATATGCTGGCAGAAAAATCCAATTGAGTGATTAAACAGCTCTTCATTTTCTGGCTTTATTTTTATGCTAACAAATTTGTTCTCTGAAAAGTGTCCACAAAGCCAAGTCTCTGATTAACACCTTTGTAAGGATGGTTTTTCACCTATTACTAAATTAAACTTGCTTCATTGGAAAGGCAGCAAGATGCATGAAATAATACAAGTTGACACCAGGAAACATTAACGCCACTGCATCCTTGCTGCTTTCTCATGTGGAAGTCTGTTTAATGCGAAAACAAGGTGATATCTAATTATCACACAGGTAAGGAATTAAGAAAATCTTTATTTAAGGGTGAAGATGTTTCTCACAAAATCGTTGCCCCAATGCATCATTGAAATTCAAGCTGGAAAGATGATTTTAATATATCACTTGTACATTTTGTATTGCTCTTCTGGTGACAATGTAGTTTGTTTTTGTCAATTACCATTTTAATAATAGGGTAAAGAAAATTAAGTGGATTTTTGAAAGAAAACAATACTGTCAATATACTATTAAAACAAATTAAAATGGTAAAAGTTATTGTACTTTAAGTAAAAATAAAAGAGCCAAAATATCAATCCCAGTTTTGGATTACTTTAATTAACAAAAAAAAAGCATATAGCAGAGGATAGTTTCAATCTGCCTACCTCTGGGTTATGGGCCCAGCATGCTTCCATTGCTGTACTCTGCTGCACATGTAAGTACAAGAGATCCTGAAGCACTCACTCATCATGGGAAAGTACCAATGTGTTTCTTCGTTGGTTGATGGAAGAAACATCTTACAAAAACTCTCCAGATTATTAACTTTTTAAAGTTTTTCTAGGAAACGTTTTAGATGAATGCTTATTAGCCCTTGTCAGTATATAATTTTGCAATGTGTCTCTGTGGCGCAATCAGTTAGTGTGTACGGCTATTAACCAAAAGGTTGGTGGTTCAATCCCACCCAGGTACGTAATTGACCTTGTTATCAGATTTTGGTGATCTTTAAGTAGACAAGTCAAAATTTCAAACCCCCTGTTATGGTGTAGGGTACCTGGCCTTCTCTGATGTAATCAGAGTTAGATTTGATTCAGTGATTTATAAAAACAGCTAGGAAGCACAATTTAGCAGTGGGTTGTAGAGAAAAAGAAATATGCTGGCAGAAAAATCCAATTGAGTGATTAAACAGCTCTTCATTTTCTGGCTTTATTTTTATGCTAACAAATTTGTTCTCTGAAAAGTGTCCACAAAGCAAAGTCTCTGATTAACACCTTTGTAGGGATGGTTTTTCACCTATTACTAAATTAAACTTGCTTCATTGGAAAGGCAGCAAGATGCATCCTCATTTCAATGTCTACTGAAATAATACAAGTTGACACCAGGAAACATTAATGCCACTGCATCCTTGCTGCTTTCTCATGTGGAAGTCTGTTTAATGTGAAAACAAGGTGATATCTAATTAGCACACAGGTAAGGAATTAAGAAAATCTTTATTTAAGGGTGAAGATGTTTCTCACAAAATCGTTGCCCCAATGCATCATTGAAATTCAAGCTGGAAAGATGATTTTAATATATCACTTGTACATTTTGTATTGCTCTTCTGGTGACAATGTAGTTTGTTTTTGTCAATTACCATTTTAATAATAGGGTAAAGAAAATGAAGTGGATTTTTGAAAGAAAACAATACTGTCAATATACTATTAAAACAAATTAAAATGGTAAGAGTTATTGTACTTTAAGTAAAAATAAAAGAGCCAAAATATCAATCCCAGTTTTGGATTACTTTAATTAACAAAAAAAAATGCATATAGCAGTTTCAATCTGCCTACCTCTGGGTTATGGGCCCAGCATGCTTCCATTGCTGCACTCTGCTGCACATGTAAGTGCAAGAGATCCTGAAGCACTCACTCATCATGGGAAAGTACCAATGTGTTTCTTCGTTGGTTGATAGAAGAAACATCTTACAAAAACTCTCCAGATTATTGACTTTTTTAAGTTTTTCTAGGAAACGTTTTAGATGAATGCTTATTAGCATTTGTCAGTATGTACTTTTGCAAAGTGTCTCCTAAAAAATGCAGTTGTACCCAATGTCCACTAGTCCACATGTCCGTGGTTAAGTGGAGCAGGGCAGACTCCGGACTATATGACTGTGACAGCCCACTGGGTAGATGTATTGCCTCCCGCAGCAAGAACAGCAGCGGCGGCACCAGTAGCAGCATCTCGCAAATGCCAACTCGTTCCTAGGCAGGCTACGCTTTGTATCACCGCTTTCCATAAGAGGCACACAGCTGACAACCTCTTACGGAAACTGAGGAACATCATCGCAGAATGGCTTACCCCAATTTGACTCTCCTGGGGATTTGTGACATCGGACAACGCCACCAATATTGTGCGTGCATTACGTCTGGGCAAATTCCAGCACGTCCCATGTTTTGCACATACATTGAATTTGGTGGTGCAGAATTATTTAAAAAACGACAGGGGCGTGCAAGAGATGCTGTCGGTGGCCCGAAGAATTGCGGGCCACTTTCTGCATTCAGCCACCGCGTGCCGAAGACTGGAGCACCACCAAACATTCCTGAACCTGCCCTGCCATCCTCTGAAGCAAGAGGTGGTAACGAGGTGGAATTCAACCCTCTATATGCTTCAGAGGATGGAGGAGCAGCAAAAGGCCATTCAAGCCTATACATCTACCCACGATATAGGCAAAGGAGGGGGAATGCACCTGACTCAAGCGCAGTGGAGAATGATTTCAACGTTGTGCAAGGTTCTGCAATCCTTTGAACTTGCCACACGTGAAGTCAGTTCAGACACTGCCAGCCTGAGTCAGGTCATTCCCCTCATCAGGCTTTTGCAGAAGAAGCTGGAGACATTGAAGGAGGAGCTAAAACAGAGCGATTCCGCTAGGCATGTGGGACTTGTGGATGGAGCCCTTAATTCGCTTAACCAGGATTCAATCTGTTGAAATCAGAGCAATAAATTTTGGCCACCGTGCTCGATCCTAGATTTAAAACCTACATTGTATCTCTCTTTCCTGCAGACACAAGTCTGCAGAGGTTCAAAGACCTGCTGGTGAGAAAATTGTCAAGTCAAGCGGAACGTGACCCGTCAACAGCTCCTCCTTCACATTCTCCCGCAACTGGGGGTGCGAGGAAAAGGCTAAGAATTCCGAGCCCACCCGCTGGCGGTGATGCAGGGCAGTCTGGAGTGAGTGCTGACATCTGGTTCGGACTGAAGGACCTGGCAACGATTACTGACATGTCGTCTACTGTCACTGCATATGATTCTGTCACCTTTGAAAGAATGGTGGAGGATTATATGAGTGACCGCATCCAGGTAGGCACGTCAGACAGTCCGTATGTATACTGGCAGGAAAAAGAGGCAATTTGGAGGCCCTTGCACAAACTGGCTTTATTCTACCTAAGTTGCCCTCCCTCCAGTGTGTACTCCAAAAGAGTGTTTAGTGCAGCCGCTCACCTTGTCAGCAATCGGCGTACGAGGTTACTTCCAGAAAATGTGGAGAAGATGATGATCATCAAAATGAATTATAATCAATTCCTCCGTGGAGACATTCATAAGCAATTGCCTCCAGAAAGTACACAGGGATCTGAGATGGTGGATTCCAGTGGGGACGAATAAATAATCTGTGAGGAGGGCGATGTACACAGTGAAAGGGGTGAGGAATCGGAGGATGATGAGGTGAACATCTTGCCTCTGTAGAGCCAGTTTGTGCAAGGAGAGATTGATTGCTTCTTTTTTGGTGGGGGTCCAAACCAACCAGTCATTTCAGTCAGCCGTGTGGCAGACCCTGTTGCTGAAATGATGGGTTCGTCAATGTTTTTCTTTTCAATCTAAGCCCCTGCAGTTTTTTGTAAGAATCTGCTTCGTTATGATGATCAACAAGTCACAAGGGCAAACACTCAGGGCTGAAGGCGTAGATCTTAGGACCAGCTGCTACAAGCATGGCAAAGGTGTCACTATCATTGGTGACACCCAGAGAGGCAGCGAGGGAGATTGTAATGCAGTGCGCGCAGATAAGCAGCGCAATGGTAAAATGGAGGCATGGTCTCATAGGTAGGGGTGTGGCCTGTTGGCCTGAATCTCCATTTTGTTGCTCCGGGTATCCCGGGGGTTGAGTGCTGCACCCGGGGACTAGTGTGTGAGTGGTGCTGGCTCCTGCACAGTGACAGAAACTGGGTGTTGCACGTAATGTCACAGTGAAACACCCATATTCTGTCACTGAAGAGGAGCCTGCACTTTGGTGTCACCCCCCTTGGCGGGTGACACTCGGGTGTGGGCCGCAACCCCGTTGTGATGCCACTGACCCATGGGAAGCTTTACGTGGCTTACCCGTGTGTTAGTAGCCCCAAGCATCTTTTGTGTTAGTCCCTGAAGAAAAACTTCAAATATTTACAAATAAATTTTGTAATCAATGGGCCTAATTCAGTAAGGATTGCAAATTCTGCTAAGTAACAGAATTTGCAATCCTTTGGTTCGCATGCTGGGGCCACCCAGCATGCCGCCTCCCTTCTTGACCACGCTGAAATTGCAGTCGCAGTGCAGTTCAGCGTGATCATAAAAAATGGGTTAGCCTCCTGTTGGTGCAGACTGTGGGGTAAATTTACTAAGCTCCCGATTTTGACCGAGATGCCGTTTTTTCATCAAAGTGTCATCTCGGTAATTTACTAAGCACTAATCACGGCAGTGATGAGGGCATTCGTAATTTTTTGCAAGTTCAGGTAAAAAATTACGAATGAATACACCATCGGTCAAAACGCGGCTGTTTAAGTATGAATCTCGGTCATTTACTAAGAAGTGCAAAGCAAAAAAAGAACAAACACTGCCGTGAAAAATTACAACTCGTAAAAAAGTGCTAAAAAAAAACAGACCTGCTTTTTTTATTCGTGATTGGATAGGCATGCACGGATCCATGAGATCCGTGCATGTATATCAGTGGGAAGGGGTGGGAAAGTGCTTATTTTTTCAAAAAAAATTGCGTGGGGTCCCCCCTCCTAAGCATAACCAGCCTCGGGCTCTTTGAGCCGATCCTGGTTGCAGAAATATGGGGAAAAAAATGACAGGGGTTCCCCCATATTTAAGCAACCAGCATCGGGCTCTGCGCCTGGTCCTGGTCCCAAAAATACGGGGGACAAAAAGAGTAGGGGTCCCCCGTATTTTTAAAACCAGCACCGGGCTCCACTAGCTGGACAGATAATGCCACAGCCGGGGGTCACTTTGATATAGTGCCCTGCGGCCGTGGCATCAAAAATCCAACTAGTCACTCCTGGCCGGGGTACCCTGGGGGAGTGGGGACCCCTTCAATCAAGGGGTCCCCCCCCCCAGCCACCCAAGGGCCAGGGGTGAAGCCCGAGGCAGTTCCCCCCCATCCAATGGGCTGCGGATGGGGAGGCTGATAGCCTTTGTTGTAAAAGAAAAGATATTGTTTTTAGTAGCAGTACTACAAGGCCCAGCAAGCCTCCCCCGCATGCTGGTACTTGGAGAACCACAAGTACCAGCATGCGACGGAAAAACGGGCCCGCTGGTACCTGTAGTACTACTACTAAAAAAATACCCAAAAAAAGACAAGACACACACACCGTGAAAGTATAATTTTATTACATACATACACACATACATACATACTTACCTTAAGTTCCCACGCAGGTCGGTCCTCTTCTCCAGTAGAATCCAAGGGGTACCTGTTGAAGAAATTATACTCACGAGATCCAGGGGTCCAGGCTCCTCGGGAAATCCAGGGGTAATCCACGTACTTGACAAAAAAAACAAAACGGTGTCCCGACCACGAACTGAAAGGGGACCCATGTTTGCACATGGGTCACCTTTCCACGAATGCCAGAAAGCCACTTTGACTTCTGTCTAAGTGGGTTTCTTCAGCCAATCAGGGAGTGCCACGTTGTAGCACTCTCCTGATCAGCTGTGTGCTCCTGTCCTCACTGACAGGCGGCACACGGCAGTGTTACAATGTAGCGCCTATGCGCTACATTGTAACCAATGATGGGAACTTTCTGCCCTGCGGTTGACCTAAAGTGACGTCACCGCTGAGCTGAAAGTTCCCATCATTGGTTACAATGTAGCGCATAGGCGCTACATTGTAACACTGCCGTGTGCTGCCTGTCAGTGAGGACAGGACCACACAGCTGATCAGGAGAGTGCTACAACGTGGCGCTCCCTGATTGGCTGAAGAAACCCACTTAGACAGAAGTCAAAGTGGCTTTCTGGCATTCGTGGAAAGGTGACCCATGTGCAAACATGGGTCCCCTTTCAGTTCGTGGTCGGGACACCGTTTTGTTTTTTTTGTCAAGTACGTGGATTACCCCTGGATTTCCCGAGGAGCCTGGACCCCTGGATCTCGTGAGTATAATTTCTTCAACAGGTACCCCTTGGATTCTACTGAAGAAGAGGACCGACCTGCGTGGGAACTTAAGGTAAGTATGTATGTATGTGTGTATGTATGTAATAAAATTATACTTTCACGGTGTGTGTGTCTTGTCTTTTTTTGGGTATTTTTTTAGTAGTAGTACTACAGGTACCAGCGGGCCCGTTTTTCCGTCGCATGCTGGTACTTGTGGTTCTCCAAGTACCAGCATGCGGGGGAGGCTTGCTGGGCCTTGTAGTACTGCTACTAAAAACAATATCTTTTCTTTTACAACAAAGGCTATCAGCCTCCCCATCCGCAGCCCATTGGATGGGGGGGGACAGCCTCGGGCTTCACCCCTGGCCCTTGGGTGGCTGGGGGGGGGGACCCCTTGATTGAAGGGGTCCCCACTCCCCCAGGGTACCCCGGCCAGGGGTGACTAGTTGGATTTTTGATGCCACGGCCGCAGGGCACTATATAAAAGTGACCCCCGGCTGTGGCATTATCTGTCCAGCTAGTGGAGCCCGGTGCTGGTTTTAAAAATACGGGGGACCCCTACTCTTTTTGTCCCCCGTATTTTTGGGACCAGGACCAGGCGCAGAGCCCGATGCTGGTTGCTTAAATATGGGGGAACCCCTGTCATTTTTTCCCCCATATTTCTGCAACCAGGATCGGCTCAAAGAGCCCGAGGCTGGTTATGCTTAGGAGGGGGGACCCCACGCATTTTTTTTTGGGATTTTACATTGTTTAATTAAAAAAAAAAAAAATAAGAACCCCAGCACGGATCACACAGATCCGGCCGAGATTGATTGTAAAAAAAAACGGCAGTGTTTTGCTAATCACTGCCGTAAAAATAGGTAAAAAAAAACGAATGACATCGACATCGGAAGAAAAGAAAAACCCGAATACGACAGCTTAGTAAATCCATCGTAATCAATTCAAAAAGTTGCAGTTTTACACTGTCGATGTCATTCGTGATTGAACTTTGACCTTTTTTCGGAAATTACGAATCTTAGTAAATTTACCCCTGTATGTGTGCGCAGGAAGCCGCCACCATTTTTGTGATCGCAGCTGCTGCATGTGATGTCATGCAACCGCTCTGACCACGCCTCCTGTTTCTCCGTTGCCGACCCCATTTTGAAGCCCTGCCCACGCACCGCTCCATCTCCGACTTGGAAATGGAGTGTTGCTGACCCCCCCCCCCCAGCACCGATTTACAGTCAGAGGCGATCGCATTAACTGCGGGGTGCCGCAGAAAATGCAGGCGCATGCGTATGCTCTTAGCAATTTTTGCAGTTGGACTGCTTATTGCGATTGCAATCCAACCTGAATCAGGCTCTATTACCTATCACAATGCACTGCGGGTAGTACAAAATGGGGTTAATATAAGAGAAAACCCCCCAGAGCTGTGCTCCTTAACTGTCCCTGGTGGCTAGTGGAGCGGCTGCCCAGTAATCAGTGTCCACGCCAGTACGCACATGGCCCGCCCCCTACAGCCATGCTGGATCACGGTACAGCGTGGGCACAGAAGTCCCTTACCTCCCTTTCATCAGCGGCCTCGTGATCCCGGAGGGCGGTGTGTGTGTGACTGACCTTAGGAAGAAACCGGAGCCTCCGCTGCAGTGACCCAGCAACCAGGGCGCGGGAGTATACTGCGCCGCTGGGAGTGATGGAGCTGCAGTAAAGATGTCTATTAGACCTAGCCTGCTGCAGCCCTTGTAGATTCTTATAAAAAAAAGTTCTTCTTTTCTTGTCAAAATTAATAGCTAAGAATAGGCTGCCTGAGGCAGCCCCCTCTTAAGTGGCCTGCTACTGAAGGCACCAACTACAAACTGAGCTCCCTGTTCATGGAAGCGAGGTTATAGAGGAGGGGGCGCTGAGCATCTTGGGAACAGTCAAAAGCTTTGAGCCTGTTGGTGCCTCAGATCAAGATCCTACTCTACACCCCAATGTGAATCCTTGTGGAGTCCAGTGTACCCCACAGAAGAAATGAATGTGTCACACCCATTGGCAGCAACATTAGAATAGCTGCTGATGGGCACAATTGAGAAAGGAAGGGGGGAAAACATTTGAATCCAGCACATATATGTAATTTGAATATGTAATTTGTACCTTCCTACTTTAAAATGTAATGGATGAACCTCACCCTGTGAGAACTATCTTCATGATCAAGAGATCTCATACGCAAGAAAAGCATGTGCTGGGATAGGGCTGTGGAGGGCGGCTGCTCGGGCACACACCCGTCAAGTTAAGGAGATTCAACTGAGGAAGCACAAGGGAACTGCAGGGAGACCACATATTTTCAGATGAACATGAGAGGGCGGAAGGCTGCCTAATACTGAAGCACCCTCAAACATCAAACCATATGCAACAACTAGTACAAGCATTCCTGGGGAAAGGTCTGCAGCAGACGGATTTGCATACGGTGATGTCATCCAAGCAATGGGCATAGTTGGCTGCAACCCTCGTCTGCATATGAAAAGAGAAAATGGTCACGCAGGGCATGGCGGCCTTTGTGGGGTTGCGCTTGGATGACCCCTAGATCGCTTTATACACCCCCATCAGTGTGGGGCTCATGTTGGCCATGCCCAAGCCCCTGAAGCATTCAAGCTGATTTCTTGCAGCAGCTGGACCCAGTAACAGCTCCAGAGTTGCTCTACAAGACAAGTAAAAGGGTGTGAGCCCTGCAGCACCACCTGTAGTTTGCATACACACATATATAGGACAGCATCTCTTATATGCCCCAGGGGCAATAAAATAGTAGCCTTATCTAGGGTATCCGTCCATGCCGCTACAGCACTACACACCCAGGCCGACGCAATTGCCGGTCTGAGTAAGGTACCTGAATGTGTATAAATGGACTTCAGGGTAATCTCCTGTTTGCGGTCAGCAGACTCTTTGAGGGTAGCCGTATCCTGGGACGGGAGGGCTACCTTCTTGGATAAGCGTGTTAATGCTTTGTCCACCCAAGGGGAGGATTCCCATCGTAACCTATCCGTTGATGGGAAAGGGGAATCCTTTTGGAAATCTGCAGGAGATTCCCAAGCTTTTTCACATAACTCGTTCAGCTCGTGTGAGGGGGGAAAGGTTACCTCAGGCTTCTTTCCCTTGTACATATGTACCCTCTTGTCAGGGATAGGGGGCTCCTCTGTGATGTGCAAAACATCTTTTATTGCCATAATCATATATCAAATGTATTTTGCCAATTTTGGCTGTAACTTTGCATCATCGTAATCGACACTGGAGTCAGAATCCGTGTCGGTATCTGTGTCAACAATCTGGATAGTGGGCGCTTATGAGACCCTGACAGTCCCTGCGACATAGGATCAGGCATGGGTTGAGTCCCTGACTGTCCCAAAGCTTCAGCCTTGTCTAATCTTTTGTACAATGAGTTTACACTAGCATTTAAAACATTCCACATATCCATCCAATCAGGTGTCGGCGGAGACACCACGTTCATTTGCTCCCGCTCCTCTCTAATATAGCCTTCTTCCTCAGACATGTCGACACACGCGTACCGACACACCACACACACAGGGAATACTTTTACTGAAGACATTTCCCCCACAAGGCCCTTTGGAGAGACAGAGAGAGAGTATGCCAGCACATACCCCAGCGCTATATAACCCAGGAATAGCACAGTAACTTAATGTTTGAACAATCGGTGAGGGGGAACATCTGGAAACCCCAGTTTGTACCCTTGGGACACTATTTGTAAAACACACGAGTCCATGTCCGAATGAATCCAGAACTGACTGAAGAGTTTTAGACGTGCCCCCACTGGTGCGGGCTCCTGCAAGAGAGCCCCAGCGTCATGCAGTGGATTTGGCAGAAGCAGAGGATGATCTCTGCTCCTGCGATCTTGAAGAGGATGCAGACCTCTTCTCTCTTCTCCTTCCTCTACCTGCAAAGAAAGGGGAATCTTAACTTCTTGCATATCTATTGGGCCGAAATGACTGCATCAGATAATGATGCGTCTTCATCCGTTGGGAGGGAACATAGGGCAAGAAGGTTGACTTACCTGCGGGAGCTGCCGAGATCAAATTAACTAGGCAGTCACCAAACAAGGCTTCACCTTCATAGGGAAGAGACTCCCTTTCTTCTTGGAGTCAGCATCAGCATTCTCTTGGTGAATCCACAATGCCCTCCTATCCGACACTGCCATGAAATTGGCCCGTGAACTCAAGAGTCCTATATCCCTTGCAGTCTCACGTAAGTATGCTGCAGTGTCCTTGATATGATACAACGTAAGGAGTATCCCATCTCTCCAGGGTATCTATATCGGATGACAAGGTATTCGACCAATTCTTGAATACTACTACTCACCCATGCACATGTAATGGCAGGTCTAAGTAATGTACCCGTGGTTACATAACTAGAAATAATGTAGCTTCCTGCATACGATCCGCTGGATTTGTGACAGGGCCCTGTGCAGAACAGGGGGTGACTCCCACTTTATTCTGTCCGCGGCGGGAAATGAATAAACAACCAGAATCCTTTTGGGGATTTGAAACCATCTTGTCGAGCTGGCCCAGACTTTCTCAAACAGAGATGGAGGAACGTTACATCAGCTTTCATTATATATCTATATATACATACATATAGACCCCTTTGTTAGGAACAGCAGGGTCTTCAGTGATTTTAATATGTCCTTAATATCCACAATCATGTACTGAATGCTCCTTGCCAATATTGGATCTAATCAGGAAACATTATGGTCGACATAAGTATCAGTATCCGTGTCAGTATCAGTGTGTAGTAACTGGGCAAAATAACATTTTTGCGACCCAGCGGGGCCTGAGGGAAAAGAAACATAGCCATGAATATCACATCTATTCTCTACGTCTGTGTCTGGGACACAGATTTATCCAACCTTACTCTGATATTACTGAAACATTTACCCAGTCAGTTATTGGTGGTGCCAACAGGGCCACCATCATATGTCTGCATTCCTAATATAGTTTCCTCTTGGGAAAAACATTCAGCCACCGACATGTTGACACACATATACCAAGTACCCACAGACACACCGGCTTATGGGGGACAGACCGTCAGTAAATCTGTCAGAGGGACACAGAGGATTTTTCAGCTCACAATCCAGCGCCAAAAGTACACAGTCTGGGAAATAATAAACTCTATAGTGATAGACTTGTAATGCTCTAAAGATGTTCTGGTGAGGTGAGGAAGAAGCCCCGCCGCTGTAATGGCGCGTATCTGTCCCGCTCAGAAATAATTAATTACGCTAGGGGGGTAAGGACAGTGCCCAGGCACTAATGTCCACTTTTTCCAGCCTTTTGTGAGGAATTTATGCTGCCCAGGGTGCCCCCCCCCCGTGCCTTGCACCCTGCAGTGCCTGTGTTTGTGTGTGAGCATTGCGCGCAGCGTTCCGCTCGCTGCTCGGTACCTCAGAATGCCGTCACTGAAGAAGAAGTCTTCTGTTCTTCTGCTACTCACCTGTCTTCTGGCTCTGTAAGGGGGTGACGGCAGGCTGCGGGAGTGTGCATCTAGGCGTACCCAGCGATCAGCACCCTCAGGAGCTAATGGTGTCCTGTCAGCCTGAAGCAGAGCCATTGAACTCACTAGAAGTTGGTCATACTTCTCTCCCCTAAGTCCCACGAAGCAGGGAGACTGTTGCCAGCAGCCTCCCTGAAAATAAAAAAACTAACAAGTCTTTTCAGAGAAACTCAGTAGAGCTCCCCTGTAGTGCATCCAGTATCACTGCGCACAATACTAAAACTGGAGTCTGGAGGAGGGGCATAGAGGGAGGAGACAGTTCACACCCTTTGAAAGTCTTAAAGTGCCCATGTCTCCTGCGGATCCCGTCTATACCCCATGGTTCTTAATGTGACCCCAGCATCCTCTAGGACGTATGAGAAAACAAATAACGCACACACGAGGAGGAGAGAACTAAGGAAGCTATAAGGAGAAGAGGGGAGGGAGGGGGGGTTGAAAGGTAAGGTAGTAAAGGCATATTGGATAAACTACAACCTTATACATATTCATTAATGTACCAGTAGTTAGAAGTAGAAGAGCTCTAACAGAAACCACAAAGCTTTTCTAAAGCCACACCACACTGGATATGCCCAATCTCATTTGATTTTTGAAGCAAAGCAGTATTGGACTTTGTTAATACATGGATGGGAGACTGCTTGGTAGTATCAGATTCTTTAGGTGTTTTTAAACTAGCAACACCATTTTCTTGGTACATTTAATTTTTACATGTATTCTTTTATGTACCAGAAGTTAGAAGTAGAAGAGCTGTAACAGAAACCACCAGCTCATCTACAGCCACAGCACACTGGATTTGCCCAATCTCTCCTGATCATGGAAGCTGAGCAGTGTTGGTCCTGGTTTTAGTACTTGGATGGGAGACCACAAGGAAATACCAGGAGCTGTGTGTATTTTTACAATACTAACACCATTCTCTTGATGCATTCCATTTTGAAACATTGGGGCAGATCTATTAAGCCTGGTGAACTGATAAAGTGCAAGGTGATAAAGTACCAGCCAGTCAGCTCCTAACTGTCATTTTTCAAACCCAGCCTGTGACATGGCAATTAGGAGCTGATTGGATGGTACTTTATCACCATGCAAATTATCATTTCACCAGGTTTAATAAATCGTCTGCTTACTCATTTATGTACGAGTAGTTAGAAGTAGAAGAACTCTAACAGAAACCACTAAGCTCATCTACAGCCACACCACACTGTATATGCCCAATATCACCTGATTTTAGGCCTGGTTTGTTCTTGGATGTGAGACCACCTGGGAATACCAGGTGCTGTAGGTAGTTTTATACTACCAACACCGTTCTCTTGATGCATTATATTTTGAAACTTATTCATTGATGTACCAGTAGTTAGAAGTAGAAGTTAGAAACAGCAAAAATCATCTACAGCCGCATCACACTGGATATGTCCAATCTCATCTGATGTTGGAAGCTAAGCAGTGTTGTGCCTGGTTAGTTTTTGGATCTCAGGTCCTGCCTTCTGGTTTGGCCACGGCACCTCGGAAATTCACCAAGGTCATGGCCGTGATGACGACCCTTCACCATCGGTGGACCAGGGAGGAATCTCTCCTCCCGATAAACATTCTGGAATTGCGGGCAGTGTTCAATTCATTGACACTGGCCCTGCCTCTAGTACAGAACAGGCCTGTTCAAGTACAATCGGACAACGACACCACGGTAGTGTACACAAATCATCAAGGCGGCACTCGAAATTGCATGGCAAAGCTGGAAGTATCAAAAATCCTCAGTTGGGTAGAACGTCATCTGCCAGCAATATCGGCAGTGTTCATTCCCGGAGTCCTCAACTGGGAAGCGGATTTCCTCAGTCGTCAGTACGTTCACGCTGGAGAGTGGAGAGGCCGCAGCAGAAATGTCTGCACTGGTGTCAGTAGGTGACTGAGGCAGGGATGACTGGGAGATAGTGGGTGACTGAAGCATGTATGACTGGGAGATAGTGGGTGACTGAGGCCGGGGTGACTGGGAGATAGTCAGTGACTAAGGCAGGGGTGATAGGGATATAGTGGATGACTGTGGCAGGGGTGACAGGGACAGTAGGAGACTGAGGCAGGGGTGACAGGGATAGTGGGTGACTGAGGCAGGGGTGATAGGGTGACAGTGGGTGACTGAGGCAGAGGTGACAGGGATAGTGGGTGACTGAGGTAGGGGTGATATGGAGATAGTGGTTGACTGAGGCAGGGGTGACAGAGATAGTGGGTGACTAAAGCAGGGGTGACTGGTATAGTGGGTGACTGAGGCAGGGGTCGCAGGTATAGTGGTTAACTGAGGCAGCGGTGACTGGGAGATAGTGGGTAACTGGGGCAGGGGTGACAGGGAAAGTGTGTGACTCAGGCAGGGGTGATAGGGAGATAGTGGGCAGCAGATCACTGCCTCGCTGACAGCAGCACATCCCTGCTTCACTGACAGCAGCACATCCCTGCCTCATTGACAGCAGCACATACCTGCCTCACTTATAGCAGCACATCCCTGCCTCACTGGCAGCAGCAGATCCCTGCCTCACTGGCAGCAGCAGATCACTGCTTCACTGACAGCAGCACATCCCTGCCTCACTGGCAGCAGCAGATCCCTGCCTTACTGACAGCTGTATTCAGACCTGAACTCTGCTGTGCATATTCACACAACAGGAGATCAGGTCTGAAGTGTGTGTGTGTGTGTGTGTGCTGGTGCCGCAGTGCACCGGCACATGCCAGAGATGCGATCAGCATCTCTGCCCAGTGAGCGCCTCTGCCAACACATACTTATCTTGTATATGAGATCTCTTGATCATGAAGATAGTTCTCACAGGGTGAGGTTCATCCATTACATTTTAAAGTAGGAAGGTACAAATTACATATTCAAATTACATATATGTGCTGGATTCAAATGTTTTCCCCCCTTCCTTTCTCAATTGTGCCCATCAGCAGCTATTCTAATGTTGCTGCCAATGGGTGTGACGCATTCATTTCTTCTGTGGGGTACACTGGACTCCACAAGGATTCACATTGTATATGTACACCAGAGTAGGATCTTGATCTGAGGCACCAACAGGCTCAAAGCTTTTGACTGTTCCCAAGATGCTCAGCGCCCCCTGCTCTATAACCTCGCTTCCATGAACAGGGAGCTCAGTTTGTAGTTGGTGCCTTCAGTAGCAGGACACTTAACAGGGGGCTGCCTCAGGCAGCCTATACTTAGCTATTAATTTTGACAAGAAAAGAAGAACTTTTTTTATAAGAATGTACAAGGGCTGCAGCAGGCTAGGTCTAATAGACATCTTTACTGCTGCTCCATCACTCCCAGCGGCGCAGTATACTCCCGTGCCCTGGTTGCTGGGTCACTGCAGCGGAGGCTCCGGTTTCTTCCTAAGGTCAGTCACACACACACCGCCCTCCGGGATCACGAGGCCGCTGATGAAAGGGAGGTAAGGGGCTTCTGTGCCCACACTATACCGTGATCCAGCATGGCTGTAGGGGGCGGGCCGTGTGCGCACTGGCGTGGACACTGATTACTGGGCAGCCGCTCCACTAGCCACCAGGGACAGTTAAGGAGCACAGCTCTGGGGGGTTTTCTCCTATATTAACCCCATTTTGTACTACCTGCAGTGCATTGTGATAGGTAATAGAGCCTGATTCAGGTTGGATTGCAATCACAATAAGCAATCCAACTGCAAAAATTGCTAAGAGCATACGCATGCGCCTGCATTTTCTGTGACTGTCAATCGGTGCGGGGGGGGGGGGGTCAGCAACACTCCATTTCAAAGTCGGAGATGGAGCGGTGCGGGGGCAGGGCTTCAACGGAGAAACAGGAGGCGTGGTCAGAGCGGCTGCATGACATCACATGCAGCCGTTGCGATCACAAAAATGGTGGCGGCTTCCTGCGCACACGTACAGTCTGCACCAACAGGAGGCTAACCCATTTTTTATGATCACGCTGAACTGCACTGAGACTGCAATTTCAGCGTGATCAAGAAGGGAGGCGGCATGCTGGGTGGCCATGCCCTGTGATGGGTGGCCCCAGCATGCGAACCAAAGGATTGCAAATTCTGTTACTTAGCAGAATTTGCAATCCTTACTGAATTAGGCCATTGATTACAAAATTGTAAACAATATTTGAAGTTTTTCTTCAGGGACTAACACAAAAGATGCTTGGGGCTACTAACACATGGGTAAGCCACGTAAAGCTTCCCATGGGTCAGTGGCATCACAACGGGGTTGCGGCACACACCCGAGTGTCACCCGCCAAGTGGGGTGACACCAAAGTGCCGGCTCTTCTTCAGTGACAGAATATGGGAGTTTTACTGTGACATTACGTGCAACACCCAGTTTCTGTCACTGTGCAGGAGCCAGCACCACTCACACACTAGTCCCCGGGTACAGCCCCCAACCCCCGGGATACCCGCAGCAACAAAATGGTGATTCAGGCCACGCCCCTACCTATGAGACCATGCCTCCTTTTTACCATTGCGCTGCTTATCTGCGCGCACTGCATTACAATCTCCCTCGCCGCCTCTCTGGGTGTCACCAGTGATAGTGACACTTCTGCCATGCTTGTAGCAGCTGGTCCTAAGATCTACGCCTCCAGCCCTGAGTGTTTTCCCTTGTGACTTGTTGATCATCATAGCGAAGCAGATGCTTACAGAAAACTGCAGGGGTTTAGATTGAAAAGAAAAACATTGACGAACCCATCATTTCAGCGACAGGGTCTGCCACACGACTGACTGAAATGACTGGTTGGTTTGGGCCCCCACCAAAAAAGAATCAATCAATCTCTCCTTGCACAAACTGGCTCTACAGAGGCAAGATGTCCACCTCATCATCCTCTGATTCCTCACCCCTTTCACTGTGTACATCCCCCTCCTCACAGATTATTAATTCGTCCCCACTGGAATCCACCATCTCAGATCCCTGTGTACTTTCTGGAGGCAATTGCTGGTGAATGTCTCCACGGAGGAATTGATTATAATTAATTTTGATGATCATCATCTTCTCCACATTTTCTGGAAGTAACCTTGTACGCCGATTGCTGACAAGGTGAGCGGCCGCACTAAACACTCTTTCGGAGTACACACTGGAGGGAGGGCAACTTAGGTAGAATAAAGCCAGTTTGTGCAAGGGCCTCCAAATTGCCTCTTTTTCTCCACCATTCTTTCAAAGGTGACAGAATCATATGCAGTGACAGTAGACAACATGTCAGTAATCGTTGCCAGGTCCTTCAGTCTGGACCAGATGTCAGCACTCACTCCAGACTGCCCTGCATCACCGCCAGCGGGTGGGCTCGGAATTCTTAGCCTTTTCCTCGCACCCCCAGTTGCGGGAGAATGTGAAGGAGGAGCTGTTGACGGGTCACGTTCCGCTTGACTTGACAATTTTCTCACCAGCAGGTCTTTGAACCTCTGCAGACTTGTGTCTGCCGGAAAGAGAGATACAATGTAGGTTTTAAATCTAGGATCGAGCACGGTGGCCAAAATTTATTGCTCTGATTTCAACAGATTGAATCCTGGTTAAGCGAATTAAGGGCTCCATCCACAAGTCCCACATGCCTAGTTGAATCGCTCTGTTTTAGCTCCTCCTTCAATGTCTCCAGCTTCTTCTGCAAAAGCCTGATGAGGGGAATGACCTGACTCAGGCTGGCAGTGTCTGAACTGACTTCACGTGTGGAAAGTTCAAAGGGTTGCAGAACCTTGCACAACGTTGAAATCATTCTCCACTGCGCTTGAGTCAGGTGCATTCCCCCTCCTTTGCCTATATCGTGGGCAGATGTATAGGCTTGAATGGCCTTTTGCTGCTCCTCCATCCTCTGAAGCATATAGAGGGTTGAATTCCACCTCGTTACCACCTCTTGCTTCAGATGATGGCAAGGCAGGTTCAGGAATGTTTGGTGGTGCTCCAGTCTTCGGCATGCGGTGGCTGAAGGCAGAAAGTGGCCCGCAATTCTTCGGGCCACCGACAGCATCTCTTGCACGCCCCTGTCGTTTTTTAAATAATTCTGCACCACCAAGTTCAATGTATGTGCAAAACATGGGACGTGCTGGAATTTGCCCAGATGTAATGCACGCACAATATTGGTGGCGTTGTCCGATGTCACAAATCCCCAGGAGAGTTCAATTGGGGTAAGCCATTCTGCGATGATGTTCCTCAGTTTCCGTAAGTGGTTGTCAGCTGTGTGCCTCTTATGGAAAGCGGTGATACAAAGCGTAGCCTGCCTAGGAACGAGTTGGCAATTGCGAGATGCTGCTACTGGTGCCGCCGCTGCTGTTCTTGCTGCGGGAGGCAATACATCTACCCAGTGGGCTGTCACAGTCATATAGTCCTGAGTCTGCCCTGCTCCACTTAACCACAGACAAGTGGACATTGGGTACAACTGCATTTTTTAGGACACTGGTGACTCTTTTTCTGAGGTCTGTGTACATTTTCGGTATCGCCTGCCTAGAGAAATGGAACCTAGAGGGTATTTGGTACCGGGGACACAGTACCTCAATCAAGTCTCTAGTTGCCTCTAAATTAACGATGGATACCGGAACCACGTTTCTCACCACCCAGACCTGAGTTATCCGCTTTGCAGCAGGATGACTGCTGTGATATTTCATCTTCCTCGCAAAGGACTGTTGGACAGTCAATTGCTTACTGGAAGAAGTACAAGTGGTCTTCCGACTTCCCCTCTGGGATGACGATCGACTCCCAGCAGCAACAACAGCAGCGCCAGCAGCAGTAGGCGTTACACTCAAGGATGCATCGGAGGAATCCCAGGCAGGAGAGGACTCGTCAGACTTGCCAGTGACATGGCCTGCAGGACTATTGGCTCTCCTGTCTAAGGAGGAAATTGACACTGAGGGAGTTGGTGGTGTGGTTTGCAGGAGCTTGGTTACAAGAGGAAGGGATTTAGTGGTTAGTGGACTGCTTCCGCTGTCATCCAAAGTTTTTGAACTTGTCACTGACTTATGATGAATGCGCTGCAGGTGACGTATAAGGGAGGATGTTCCGAGGTGGTTAACGTCCTTATCCCTACTTATTACAGCTTGACAAAGGCAACACACGGCTTGACACCTGTTGTCCACATTTGTGTACAGGATGCATACCTTCATGTCCCCATTTATCCACCTCATCAGGCATAACTCAGATTTGCGGTACAGGACTGTCATTGCCAATTTCAGACGTTGCTGTTTGGTCTCTCCATGGCCCTGAGAATTTTCACCAAGGTAATGGCGGAAATGATGGTGCTCCTGTGCAAGCAAGGTGTCACAATTATCCCGTACTTGGGCGATCTCATAAAAGCGAGATCAAGAGAGCAGTTGCTGAACAGCGTATCACTTTCACTGAAAGTGTTACAGCAACACGGCTGGATTCTCAATATCCCGAAGTCGCAGTTGATTCCTACTACTCGTCTGTCTTTCTTGGGCATGATTCTGGACACAGACCACAAGAGGGTTTATCTCCTGATAGAAAAGGCCCAGGAACTCATGACTCTTGTCAGGAACCTATTGAAACCAAAACAGGTGTCAGTGCATCACTGCACTCGAGTCCTGGGAAAGATGGTGGCATCACACGAGGCCATTCCATTCGGCAGGTTCCATGCGAGGACTTTCCAATGGGACCTACTGGACAAGTGGTCCGGGTCACATTTACAGATGCATTGGTTGATCACCCTGTCCCCCAGGGTCAGGGTATCACTCTTGTGGTGGCTGCAGAGTGCTCACCTTCTCGAGGGACGCAGATTCAGCATTCAGGGCTGGATCCTGGTGACCACAGACGCAAGCCTCCAAGGTTGGGGAGCAGTCACACAGGGAAGAAATTTCCAAGGTCTTTGGTCAAGTCAAGAGACTTGTCTTCACATCAACATCCTGGAACTAAGGGCCATATACAATGCCCTACGTCAAGCGGAGACCTTACTTTGCGACCAACCGGTTCTGATCCAGTCAGACAACGTCACCGCAGTGGCTCATGTAAACCGCCAAGGCGGCACAAGAAGCAGAGTGGCGATGGCACAAGCCACCAGAATTCTTCGCTGGGTGGAGAATCACGCAAGCGCACTGTCAGCAGTGTTCATTCCGGGAGTGGACAACTGGGAAGCAGACATCCTCAGCAGACACGACCTACATCCGGGAGAGTGGGGACTTCATCAGGAAGTCTTTGCACAGATTACAAGTCGGTGGGAACTGCCACAGATAGACATGATGCCGTCCCGGCTCAACAAAAAGCTACAGAGGTATTGCGCAAGGTCAAGAGACCCTCAGGCAGTAGCTGTAGACGCCCTAGTGACACCGTGGGTGTTCCGGTCGGTCTATGTATTTCCTCCTCTTCCTCTCATACCCAAGGTGTTGAGGATAATAAGACAAAGAGGAGTGAGAACAATCCTCATTGTTCCAGATTGGCCACGGAGGACCTGGTATCCGGATCTGCAGGAAATGCTCACAGAAGATCTGTGGCCTCTCCCTCTAAGACAGGACCTGTTGCATCAGGGGCCCTGTCTGTTCCAAGACTTACCGCGGCTGCATTTGACGGCATGGCGGTTGAATGCCGGATCCTAGCATTCCGGTTGAGGTCATCCCTACGCTGATAAATGCTAGGAAGGATGTAACGTTAAAACATTACACCGTATATGGCAAAATTATGTTTCTTGGTGTGAGGCCAGGAATGCTCCTATGGAAGAATTCCATCTGGGCCGTTTCCTTCACTTCCTACAAACTGGAGTGAATTTGGGCCTAAAATTAGGCTCTATTAAGGTCCAGATTTCAGCCTTATCCATTTTCTTTCAAAAAGAATTGGCTTCTCTTCCAGAAGTTCAGACTTTTGTAAAAGGAGTGCTGCATATTCAGCCTCCTTTTGTGCCTCCGGTGGCACCTTGGGACCTTAACGTGGTGTTAAGTTTTCTAAAATTACACTGGTTTGAACCACTTAAAACAGTGGAGTTAAAATATCTCACATGGAAGGTGGTCATGTTATTAGCCTTGGCTTCGGCCAGGCGAGTGTCGGAATTAGCGGCTTTGTCACATAAAAGCCCATATTTGGTATTCCATGTGGATAGAGCGGAATTGCAGACCCGTCCTCAATTCCTACCAAAAGTGGTCTCATCTTTTCATATGAACCAACCTATTGTGGTGCCTGTGGCTACGCGTGACTTGGAGGATTCCGAGTTACTTGATGTGGTTAGGGCTTTGAAAATTTACGTGGCCAGGACGGCTAGAGTCAGGAAAACTGAAGCGCTGTTTGTCCTGTATGCAACCAACAAGATTGGTGCCCCTGCTTCAAAGCAGGCTATTGCTCGCCGGATTTGTAACACGATTCAGCAAGCGCATTCTATGGCTGGATTGCAGTTACTGAAATCGGTCAAGGCCCATTCCACGAGGAAAGTGGGCTCTTCTTGGGCGGCTGCCCGAGGGGTCTCGGCACTACAGCTGTGTCAAGCTGCTACTTGGTCGGGTTCACACACCTTTGCAAAATACTATAAGTTTGATACCCTGGCTGAGGAGGAACTCATGTTTGCTCAATCGGTGCTGCAGAGTCATCCGCACTCTCCCGCCCGTTTTGGAGCATTGGTATAATCCCCATGGTCCTTACGGAGTCCCCAGCATCCTCTAGGACGTTAGAGAAAATAAGATTTTAAACCTACTGGTAAATCTTTTTCTCGTAGTCCGTAGAGGATGCTGGGCGCCCGTCCCAAGTGCGGACTACTTCTGCAATACTTGTATATAGTTATTGCTTCAATAAGGGTTATGTTATAGTTGCATCGGTCCTGCACTGATGCTATGTTGTTTTTTCATACTGATAACTGGGTAGTTTATCACAAGTTATACGGTGTGATTGGTGTGGCTGGTATGAATCTTGCCCTGGATTAACAAAATCCTTTCCTCATACTGTCCGTCTCCTCTGGGCACAGTTTCTCTAACTGTGGCATAGAGGGAGGAGCCAGTGCACACCCAGAACTAAAGTCTTTCTTAAAGTGCCCATGTCTCCTGTGGAGCCCGTCTATCCCCATGGTCCTTACGGAGTCCCCAGCATCCTCTACGGACTACGAGAAAAAGATTTACCGGTAGGTTTAAAATCTTATTTTCTACTTTATTCTTTTCTATCCTAGTTTATTACGACCAACTCTCATCCAAGGAGTTTGATATTCTACTACCTGCATGCAATTTAAATTGCTTAAATTGTTTATATGGTTGATTTGTCCTTCACAATCCATAATCTGCAACTTGGATGCACTTGTGTCATTGAAAATCTTATAATAAAAATGTATATACAGATACTCAACCTGTATATTGAAAAAAAAAAAGTTATAAGACATATGCATTCAATATTTGAAGAATCAAAATAAAATAAAGCTATCTATTGGGTTTCACTAACAAGCACATTGGAAGACTTGACTACTGTTAAAAGACATGCATTACATGGTATAGAGCCACAAACCACAATGTAGTAAAATAAAAACAAACTTACATGTGTATCAAACCTATGTGAGGCTTACATTGATAGTGCAAGATCAACACTCTATCAACTGTGCAAACTAGACTGCACATAAATGCCATAAAATTTATCTGAGATTTTAGTAAATAAGGCCCGTTGCTGTCCGGGTCACGCAGCCGTCACGGCCCGCCCCCATACGGTCCGGTCATGTCTGCGTTGTCCTGACTGTGCCCCCAAAATGGCGGCACAACGCCGCTGGCCCGACTCCTCCTGCCCAGTGACCGCCTCTGCCTGTCAATCAGGCAGAGGCGCTCACTGGGCAGAGATGCTGATCGCATCTCTGGCATGTGCCGGTGCACTGCGGCACCAGCACACACGCACTTCAGACCTGATCTCCTGTTGTGTGAATATGCACAGCAGGGATCAGGTCTGAATTAGGCCCTATATACAGCTGTCAGTAAGGCAGGGATGTGCTGCTGCCAGTGAGGCAGGGATGTGCTGCTGGTAGTGAAGCAGTGATGTGCTGCTGTCAGCGAAGCAGTGCTGTGCTGCTGTCAGCGAGACAGGGATGTGCTGCTGTCAGCGAGGCAGGGATGTGCTGCTGTCAGCGAAGCAGGGATGTGCTGCTGTCAGCGAAGCAGGGATGTGCTGCTGTCAGTGAAGCAGGGATGTGCTGCTGTCAGCGAGGCAGGGATGTGCTGCTGTCAGCGAGGCAGGGATGTGCTGCTGTCAGCGAGGCAGGGATGTGCTGCTATAAGTGAGGTAGGGATGTGCTGCTGTCATTGAAGCAGGAATGTGCTGCTGCAGTGAGGCAGAGATATGCAGCCCACTATCTCCCTATCACCCCTGCCTGAGTCACACACTTTCCCTGTCACCCCTGCCTCAGTTACCCACTATCTCCCAGTCACCGCTGCCTCAGTCAACCACTATATCTGCGATCCCTGCCTCAGTCACCCACTATACCAGTCACCCCTGCTTTAGTCACCCACTGTCACCCTATCACCCCTGCTTCAGTCACCCACTATCCCTGTCAACCCTGCCTCAGTCACCCACTATCTCCCAGTCACCCCTGCCTCAGTCAGCCACTATCCCTGTCACCCCTGCCTCAGTCTCTTACTGTCCCTGTCACCCCTGCCACAGTCATCCACTATCTCCCTATCACCCCTGCCTTAGTCATTTATTATACCTGTCACCCACTTTCTTCCCATACTTACCCAACCCCTTCCTATCACCCCTCCCTCAGTAACCCACTATCTCCCTGTCACCCACTATCTCCCAGTCACCCCGGCCTCAGTCACCCACTACCTCCCACTCATACATGCTTCAGTCACCCACTATCTCCCAGTCATCCCTGCCTCAGTCACCTACTGACACCAGTGCAGACATTTCTGCTGCGGCCTCTCCACTCTCCAGCGTGAACGTCCTGACGACTGAGGAAATCCGCTTCCTAGTTGAGGACTCCGGGAATGAACACTGCCGATATTGCTGTCAGATGACTTTCTACCCAACGGAGGATTTTTGATACTTCCAGCTTTGCCATGCAGTTTCGAGTGCCGCCTTGATGATTTGTGTACACTACCGTGGTGTCGTTGTCAGATTGTACTTGAACAGGCCTGTTCTGTACTAGAGGCAGGGCCAGTGTCAATTAATTGAACACTGCCTGCAATTCCAGAATGTATATCAGGAGGAGAGATTCCTCCCTGGTCCACCGACCCTGGAGAAAGTGTATTGCTCCAACACCATGGCCCAGCCCAAAAGTCTGGCATCCATTGTCAGGAGGACACAGTTGGAGATCCAGAAGGGATGGCCCCTGCTCAACTGTTGGTCCTGTAGCCACCAGCTCAGTGTCAGACGAACCTCCGGAGTCAAGGAGATCATTTGAGACATCATCCGATGAGGCAGGCCGTCCCACTTGGAGAGGATTAACCTCTGCAGAGGGCGGTAATGAAATTGAGCGTACTCTACCATATCGAAAGCCGACACCATGAGGTCTAGTACTTGCATCGCTGTGTGTATCAACACTCTTGGGCGAGAGAGGACGATACTGTCCTGAATTTTCAGGACTTTCTCTGGAGACAGAAACAATTGTTGGCTGTGTGTGTCCAGCAGTGCCCCTAGGTGCACAATGTTCCGAGCAGGGACCAGCGAGGACTTTTTTCAGTTGATGAGCCTCCCGTGGACTTTTAGGAATTGGACCGCCAGTTCCAGATAACTGTGGAGAACCTCTTGGGAGTTCACCAGGATCAGCAAGTCATCCAGATTTGGCAGGATCCTGATTCTCTGATGGTGAAGGGTCGTCATCACGGCCATGACCTTGGTGAATATCCGAGGTGCCGTGGCCAAACCAGAAGGCAGGACTTGAAATCCAAAAACAAACCAGGCACAACACTGCTTAGCTTCCATCATCAGGTGAGATTGGACCAGTGGCGTAACTACTGCCCCCGCAGTCCTCGCGGTGGCTTGGGGGCGAGGGGCTGCGGGGGCGCCACTGATTTACAGCAGACTGACATGCGGACGAGCGTCCGCATGTCAGTCTGCAGTCTCCTTCCCTCCGCCGCTTTTTGGAGGGACACGGAGGGCACACAGCGCGCCTCCCTGTGTCCCTCCTGCTGCATCATCTCCGGCGGCCGCGGGTCTAATAGGGGGAAGTGCCGTCCGTGAGCTCTAATTGGCTCACGAACCGGCACTTCCCCCTATTAGACCCGCGGCCGCCGGAGATGATGCAGCAGGAGGGACACAGGAGAGACGAGCTGTGCCCTCCGTGTCCCTCCAAAAAGCGACGGCGGGGGGGGTAAATATCTGGCACTGGGGGCATATATGGCACGGGGGGGGAGGGAGGAATATCTGGCACTGGGGCATTTCTGGCACTGGGGGGAATATCTGGCACTGGGGGCATATCTGGCACTGGGGGGGATATCTGGCACTGGGGCATATATGGCACTGGGGGGGAATATCTGGCACTGGGGGCATATATGGCACTGGGGGGGTATCTGGCACTGGGGGCATATATGGCACGGGGGGCATATATGGCACTGGGGGGAATATCTGGCACTGGGGGCATATATGGCACTGGGGGGGAATATCTGGCACTGGGGACATATGTGTACTTGGCACATGGGGGGGACGACTATATTTGGCACTGGGGCATGTAAGTACCTGGCACCGTGGGGGAATATCTGGCACTGGGGACATATGTGGCACTGGGAGCACAGCCCTAGCAACAAGGACTACCTCCTAGCAACGAGCATGACACCCAGTGCATGAAACATCTGGCAACGAGCATGACACCCAGTGCATGAAACACCTGGCAATGAGCATGACACCCAGTGCATGAAACCCCTGGCAACGAGCATGACACCCTGAGCATGAAAACCCCTGGCACCGTGCATGGAACCAAGAGCATGAAACCCCTGGCAACGAGCATGACACCCAGTGCATGAAACCCCTGACAACGAGCAGGTAATTGAAAAGTAATTAGAAGCCTTACTGTAGGACTTAATGTGTAATGGGCATTACGGTGTGTGGCATAATGTATCACGGACATTGCGGTGTGTGTCATAATGTGTCGCAGGCATTACGGTGTATGGTATACTATATCGCGGGCATTGTGATATGTGGTATAATGTCTCAGGGTCATTGCAGTGTGTGGCATAATGTATCACGGACATTGCGGTGTGTGTCATAATGTGTCAGGCATTACGGTGTGTGGTATACTATATCACGGGCATTGTGGTATGTGGTATAATGTCTCAGGGTCATTGCAGTGTGGCATAATACATAACGGGCATTGCGATGTGTGGCATAGGGTATAACGGGCAGGGCATTGCGGTATGTGTCACAGGCATTACGGTGTATGGTATACTATATCACGGGCATTGTGGTATAATGTCTCAAGGTCATTGCAGTGTGTGGCATAATGTGTCACAGGCATTGTATGTGCTATAATGTATCGGGCATTGCAGTGTGTGGCATAATGTATCACGGACATTGCGGTGTGTGTCATAATGTGTCACAGACATTGTATGTGCTATAATGTATCAGGGGCATTGCAGTGTGTAGCATAATGTATAACGGGCATTACGATTCCTGTCATAATGTGTCACAGGCATTACGGTGTGTGGCATAATGTGTCACAGACATTACGGTGTGTGGCATAATGTGTCGGGGGCATTACAGTGTGTGCATATTGTGTCGTGCATTATTGTGTGCGGCATAATGTCTAAGGGCCATTGCAGTATGTGGCATAATGTATACTGGGCATTACTATAAGGAGGAAAAATGACAAATAATGTAAGGGGCATGAATCAGGATTATTTTTCTTTCCTGTGGTGGCCAACGTATGGGCGTGCAGGTTGCAAAACTGGGGTATAAGGTAGTCTTTTCCTGCAATGCCACGCCCCTTTATGTGAAACCACGCCCACTCCAACAAAACCACGCCCCTTTTTTGACGCGCGCGCCTTAGGCGCGCGCATATTTATCACTTTCTTGCTCCCAATTATGGAGCATGAAGGGGGGGGGGGGGCGCCGAAGAATTTTTTGGCTTGGGGGAGAAAAATTTCTAGTTACGCCACTGGATTGGACATATCCAGTGTGATGCGGCTGTAGATGATTTTTGCTGTTTCTAACTTCTACATCAATGAATACGTTTCAAAATAGAATGCATCAAGAGAACGGTGTTGGTAGTATCAAACTACCTACAGCACCTGGTATTCCCAGGTGGTCTCACATCCAAGAACAAACCAGGCCTAAGATCAGGTGATATTGGGCATATACAGTGTGGTGTGGCTGTAGATGAGCTTAGTGGTTTCTGTTAGAGTTCTTCTACTTCTAACTACTCGTACATAAATGAATAAGCGGACGATTTATTAAACCTGGTGAAATGATAATTTGCATGGTGATAAAGTACCAGCCAATCAGCTCCTAATTGCCATGTCACAGGCTGGGTTTGAAAAATGACAGTTAGGAGCTGACTGGCTGGTACTTTATCACCTTGCACTTTATCAGTTCACCAGGCTTAATAGATCTGCCCCAATGTTTCAAAATGGAATGCATCAAGAGAACGGTGTTGGTATTGTAAAAATACACACAGCTCCTGGTATTTCCTGGTGGTCTCCCATCCAAGTACTAAAACCAGGACCAACACTGCTCAGCTTCCATGATCAGGAGAGATTGGGCAAATCCAGTGTGCTGTGGCTGTAGATGAGCTCGTGGTTTCTGTTAGAGCTCTTCTACTTCTAACTTCTGGTACATAAAAGAATATGTGTAAAAATTAAATGTACAGTACCAAGAAAAGGGTGTTGATAGTTTAAAAACACCTAAAGAATCTGATAATACATGGATGGGAGACTGCTTGGTAGTAACAAAATCCAATACTGCTTTGCTTCAAAGATCAAATGAGATTGGGCATATCCAATTGCGCATTGGAAAATTCAGGGCTATGTCGTGTAGATGATGGCCTAACAGGAGGCTTTAAAATTTTCTTTCTAGTGTCCTTCGTTTGGGAGAAAAATGCAAAGGTACAAGACAGCTTTTCCTTGCCAATATCTCTCTTTTGCAAAGAGCTACGCATTGGAAAATTCAGGGCTATGTCGTGTAGATGATGGCCTAACAGGAGGCTTTAAAATTTTCTTTCTAGTGACCTTCGTTTGGGAGAAAAATGCAAAGGTACAAGACAGCTGCGCATTGGAAAATTCAGGGCTATGTCGTGTAGATGATGGCCTAACAGGAGGCTTTAAAATGTTCTTTCTAGTGTCCTTCGTTTGGGAGAAAAATGCAAAGGTACAAGACAGCTTTTCCTTGCCAATATCTCTCTTTTGCAAAGAGCTACGCATTGGAAAATTCAGGGCTATGTCGTGTAGATGAAGGCCTAACAGGAGGCTTTAAAATTTTCTTTCTAGTGACCTTCGTTTGGGAGAAAAATGCAAAGGTACAAGACAGCTTTTCCTTGCCAATATCTCTCTTTTGCAAAGAGCTGCGCATTGGAAAATTCAGGGCTATGTCGTGTAGATGATGGCCTAACAGGAGGCTTTAAAATTTTCTTTCTAGTGTCCTACGTTTGGGAGAAAAATGCAAAGGTACAAGACAGATTTTCCTTGCCAATATCTCTCTTTTGCAAAGAGCTACGCATTGGAAAATTCAGGGCTATGTCGTGTAGATGATGGCCTAACAGGAGGCTTTAAAATTTTCTTTCTAGTGTCCTTCGTTTGGGAGAAAAATGCAAAGGTACAAGACAGCTTTTCCTTGCCAATATCTCTCTTTTGCAAAGAGCTACGCATTGGAAAATTCAGGGCTATGTCGTGTAGATGATGGCCTAACGGGAGGCTTTAAAATTTTCTTTCTAGTGACCTTCGTTTGGGAGAAAAATGCAAAGGTACAAGACAGCTTTTCCTTGCCAATATCTCTCTTTTGCAAAGAGCTGCGCATTGGAAAATTCAGGGCTATGTCGTGTAGATGATGGCCTAACAGGAGGCTTTAAAATTTTCTTTCTAGTGTCCTTCGTTTGGGAGAAAAATGCAAAGGTACAAGACAGCTTTTCCTTGCCAATATCTCTCTTTTGCAAAGAGCTACGCATTGGAAAATTCAGGGCTATGTCGTGTAGATGATGGCCTAACAGGAGGCTTTAAAATTTTCTTTCTAGTGTCCTTCGTTTGGGAGAAAAATGCAAAGGTACAAGACAGCTTTTCCTTGCCAATATCTATCTTTTGCAAAGAGCTACGCATTGGAAAATTCAGGGCTATGTCGTGTAGATGATGGCCTAACAGGAGGCTTTAAAATTTTCTTTCTAGTGTCCTTCGTTTGGGAGAAAAATGCAATGGTACAAGACAGCTTTTCCTTGCCAATATCTCTCTTTTGCAAAGAGCTGCGCATTGGAAAATTCAGGGCTATGTCGTGTAGATGATTGCCTAACAGGAGGCTTTAAAATTTTCTTTCTAGTGTCCTTCGTTTGGGAGAAAAATGCAAAGGTACAAGACAGCTTTTCCTTGCCAATATCTCTCTTTTGCAAAGAGCTGTGCATTGGAAAATTCAGGGCTATGTCGTGTAGATGATGGCCTAACAGGAGGCTTTAAAATTTTCTTTCTAGTGTCCTTCGTTTGGGAGAAAAATGCAATGGTACAAGACAGCTTTTCCTTGCCAATATCTCTCTTTTGCAAAGAGCTGCGCATTGGAAAATTCAGGGCTATGTCGTGTAGATGATGGCCTAACAGGAGGCTTTAAAATGTTCTTTCTAGTGTCCTTCGTTTTGGAGAAAAATGCAATGGTACAAGACAGCTTTTCCTTGCCAATATCTCTCTTTTGCAAAGAGCTGCGCATTGGAAAATTCAGGGCTATGTCGTGTAGATGATGGCCTAACAGGAGGCTTTAAAATGTTCTTTCTAGTGTCCTTCGTTTGGGAGAAAAATGCAATGGTACAAGACAGCTTTTCCTTGCCAATATCTCTCTTTTGCAAAGAGCTGCGCATTGGAAAATTCAGGGCTATGTCGTGTAGATGATGGCCTAACAGGAGGCTTTAAAATTTTCTTTCTAGTGTCTTTCGTTTGGGAGAAAAATGCAAAGGTACAAGACAGCTTTTCCTTGCCAATATCTCTCTTTTGCAAAGAGCTACGCATTGGAAAATTCAGGGCTATGTCGTGTAGATGATGGCCTAACAGGAGGCTTTAAAATTTTCTTTCTAGTGTCCTTCGTTTGGGAGAAAAATGCAAAGGTACAAGACAGCTTTTCCTTGCCAATATCTCTCTTTTGCAAAGAGCTGCGCATTGGAAAATTCAGGGCTATGTCGTGTAGATGATGGCCTAACAGGAGGCTTTAAAATTTTCTTTCTAGTGTCCTTCGTTTGGGAGAAAAATGCAATGGTACAAGACAGCTTTTCCTTGCCAATATCTCTCTTTTGCAAAGAGCTGCGCATTGGAAAATTCAGGGCTATGTCGTGTAGATGATGGCCTAACAGGAGGCTTTAAAATGTTCTTTCTAGTGTCCTTCGTTTGGGAGAAAAATGCAATGGTACAAGACAGCTTTTCCTTGCCAATATCTCTCTTTTGCAAAGAGCTGCGCATTGGAAAATTCAGGGCTATGTCGTGTAGATGATGGCCTAACAGGAGGCTTTAAAATTTTCTTTCTAGTGACCTTCGTTTGGGAGAAAAATGCAATGGTACAAGACAGCTTTTCCTTGCCAATATCTCTCTTTTGCAAAGAGCTGCGCATTGGAAAATTCAGGGCTATGTCGTGTAGATGATGGCCTAACAGGAGGCTTTAAAATTTTCTTTCTAGTGTCTTTCGTTTGGGAGAAAAATGCAAAGGTACAAGACAGCTTTTCCTTGCCAATATCTCTCTTTTGCAAAGAGCTACGCATTGGAAAATTCAGGGCTATGTCGTGTAGATGATGGCCTAACAGGAGGCTTTAAAATTTTCTTTCTAGTGTCCTTCGTTTGGGAGAAAAATGCAAAGGTACAAGACAGCTTTTCCTTGCCAATATCTCTCTTTTGCAAAGAGCTGCGCATTGGAAAATTCAGGGCTATGTCGTGTAGATGATGGCCTAACAGGAGGCTTTAAAATTTTCTTTCTAGTGTCCTTCGTTTGGGAGAAAAATGCAATGGTACAAGACAGCTTTTCCTTGCCAATATCTCTCTTTTGCAAAGAGCTGCGCATTGGAAAATTCAGGGCTATGTCGTGTAGATGATGGCCTAACAGGAGGCTTTAAAATTTTCTTTCTAGTGTCCTTCGTTTGGGAGAAAAATGCAATGGTACAAGACAGCTTTTCCTTGCCAATATCTCTCTTTTGCAAAGAGCTGCGCATTGGAAAATTCAGGGCTATGTCGTGTAGATGATGGCCTAACAGGAGGCTTTAAAATTTTCTTTCTAGTGACCTTCGTTTGGGAGAAAAATGCAAAGGTACAAGACAGCTTTTCCTTGCCAATATCTCTCTTTTGCAAAGAGCTGCGCATTGGAAAATTCAGGGCTATGTCGTGTAGATGATGGCCTAACAGGAGGCTTTAAAATTTTCTTTCTAGTGTCCTTCGTTTGGGAGAAAAATGCAAAGGTACAAGACAGCTTTTCCTTGCCAATATCTCTCTTTTGCAAAGAGCTACGCATTGGAAAATTCAGGGCTATGTCGTGTAGATGATGGCCTAACAGGAGGCTTTAAAATTTTCTTTCTAGTGACCTTCGTTTGGGAGAAAAATGCAAAGGTACAAGACAGCTTTTCCTTGCCAATATCTCTCTTTTGCAAAGAGCTGCGCATTGGAAAATTCAGGGCTATGTCGTGTAGATGATGGCCTAACAGGAGGCTTTAAAATTTTCTTTCTAGTGTCTTTCGTTTGGGAGAAAAATGCAAAGGTACAAGACAGCTTTCCTTGCCAATATCTCTCTTTTGCAAAGAGCTACGCATTGGAAAATTCAGGGCTATGTCGTGTAGATGATGGCCTAACAGGAGGCTTTAAAATTTTCTTTCTAGTGTCCTTCGTTTGGGAGAAAAATGCAATGGTACAAGACAGCTTTTCCTTGCCAATATCTCTCTTTTGCAAAGAGCTGCGCATTGGAAAATTCAGGGCTATGTCGTGTAGATGATGGCCTAACAGGAGGCTTTAAAATTTTCTTTCTAGTGTCCTTCGTTTGGGAGAAAAATGCAAAGGTACAAGACAGCATTTCCTTGCCAATATCTCTCTTTTGCAAAGAGCTACGCATTGGAAAATTCAGGGCTATGTCGTGTAGATGATGGCCTAACAGGAGGCTTTAAAATTTTCTTTCTAGTGACCTTCGTTTGGGAGAAAAATGCAAAGGTACAAGACAGCTTTTCCTTGCCAATATCTCTCTTTTGCAAAGAGCTGCGCATTGGAAAATTCAGGGCTATGTCGTGTAGATGATGGCCTAACAGGAGGCTTTAAAATTTTCTTTCTAGTGTCCTTCGTTTGGGAGAAAAATGCAAAGGTACAAGACAGCTTTTTCCTTGCCAATATCTCTCTTTTGCAAAGAGCTACGCATTGGAAAATTCAGGGCTATGTCGTGTAGATGATGGCCTAACAGGAGGCTTTAAAATTTTCTTTCTAGTGTCCTTCGTTTGGGAGAAAAATGCAATGGTACAAGACAGCTTTTCCTTGCCAATATCTCTCTTTTGCAAAGAGCTGCGCATTGGAAAATTCAGGGCTATGTCGTGTAGATGATGGCCTAACAGGAGGCTTTAAAATTTTCTTTCTAGTGTCCTTCGTTTGGGAGAAAAATGCAAAGGTACAAGACAGCTTTTCCTTGCCAATATCTCTCTTTTTCAAAGAGCTGCGCATTGGAAAATTCAGGGCTATGTCGTGTAGATGATGGCCTAACAGGAGGCTTTAAAATTTTCTTTCTAGTGTCCTTCGTTTGGGAGAAAAATGCAATGGTACAAGACAGCTTTTCCTTGCCAATATCTCTCTTTTGCAAAGAGCTGCGCATTGGAAAATACAGGGCTATGTCGTGTAGATGATGGCCTAACAGGAGGCTTTAAAATTTTCTTTCTAGTGTCCTTCGTTTGGGAGAAAAATGCAAAGGTACAAGACAGCTTTTCCTTGCCAATATCTCTCTTTTGCAAAGAGCTACGCATTGGAAAATTCAGGGCTATATCGTGTAGATGATGGCCTAACAGGAGGCTTTAAAATTTTCTTTCTAGTGTCCTTCGTTTGGGAGAAAAATGCAATGGTACAAAACAGCTTTTCCTTGCCAATATCTCTCTTTTGCAAAGAGCTGCGCATTGGAAAATTCAGGGCTATGTCGTGTAGATGATGGCCTAACAGGAGGCTTTAAAATTTTCTTTCTAGTGTCCTTCGTTTGGGAGAAAAATGCAAAGGTACAAGACAGCTTTTCCTTGCCAATATCTCTCTTTTGCAAAGAGCTGCGCATTGGAAAATTCAGGGCTATGTCGTGTAGATGATGGCCTAACAGGGGGCTTTAAAATTTTCTTTCTAGTGACCTTCGTTTGGGAGAAAAATGCAAAGGTACAAGACAGCTTTTCCTTGCCAATATCTCTCTTTTGCAAAGAGCTGCGCATTGGAAAATTCAGGGCTATGTCGTGTAGATGATGGCCTAACAGGAGGCTTTAAAATTTTCTTTCTAGTGTCCTTCGTTTGGGAGAAAAATGCAATGGTACAAGACAGCTTTTCCTTGCCAATATCTCTCTTTTGCAAAGAGCTGCGCATTGGAAAATTCAGGGCTATGTCGTGTAGATGATGGCCTAACAGGAGTCTTTAAAATTTTCTTTCTAGTGTCCTTCGTTTGGGAGAAAAATGCAAAGGTACAAGACAGCTTTTCCTTGCCAATATCTCTCTTTTGCAAAGAGCTACGCATTGGAAAATTCAGGGCTATGTCGTGTAGATAATGGCCTAACAGGAGGCTTTAAAATTTTCTTTCTAGTGTCCTTCGTTTGGGAGAAAAATGCAATGGTACAAGACAGCTTTTCATTGCCAATATCTCTCTTTTGCAAAGAGCTGCGCATTGGAAAATTCAGGGCTATGTCGTGTAGATGATGGCCTAACAGGAGGCTTTAAAATTTTCTTTCTAGTGTCCTTCGTTTGGGAGAAAAATGCAAAGGTACAAGACAGCTTTTCCTTGCCAATATCTCTCTTTTGCAAAGAGCTACGCATTGGAAAATTCAGGGCTATGTCGTGTAGATGATGGCCTAACAGGAGGCTTTAAAATTTTCTTTCTAGTGTCCTTCGTTTGGGAGAAAAATGCAATGGTACAAGACAGCTTTTCCTTGCCAATATCTCTCTTTTGCAAAGAGCTGCGCATTGGAAAATTCAGGGCTATGTCGTGTAGATGATGGCCTAACAGGAGGCTTTAAAATTTTCTTTCTAGTGTCCTTCGTTTGGGAGAAAAATGCAAAGGTACAAGACAGCATTTCCTTGCCAATATCTCTCTTTTGCAAAGAGCTACGCATTGGAAAATTCAGGGCTATGTCGTGTAGATGATGGCCTAACAGGAGGCTTTAAAATTTTCCTTCTAGTGTCCTTCGTTTGGGAGAAAAATGCAATGGTACAAGACAGCTTTTCCTTGCCAATATCTCTCTTTTGCAAAGAGCTGCGCATTGGAAAATTCAGGGCTATGTCGTGTAGATGATGGCCTAACAGGAGGCTTTAAAATGTTCTTTCTAGTGTCCTTCGTTTGGGAGAAAAATGCAATGGTACAAGACAGCTTTTCCTTGCCAATATCTCTCTTTTGCAAAGAGCTGCGCATTGGAAAATTCAGGGCTATGTCGTGTAGATGATGGCCTAACAGGAGGCTTTAAAATGTTCTTTCTAGTGTCCTTCGTTTGGGAGAAAAATGCAATGGTACAAGACAGCTTTTCCTTGCCAATATCTCTCTTTTGCAAAGAGCTGCGCATTGGAAAATTCAGGGCTATGTCGTGTAGATGATGGCCTAACAGGAGGCTTTAAAATTTTCTTTCTAGTGTCCTTCGTTTGGGAGAAAAATGCAATGGTACAAGACAGCTTTTCCTTGCCAATATCTCTCTTTTGCAAAGAGCTGCGCATTGGAAAATTCAGGGCTATGTCGTGTAGATGATGGCCTAACAGGAGGCTTTAAAATTTTCTTTCTAGTGACCTTCGTTTGGGAGAAAAATGCAAAGGTACAAGACAGCTTTTCCTTGCCAATATCTCTCTTTTGCAAAGAGCTGCGCATTGGAAAATTCAGGGCTATGTCGTGTAGATGATGGCCTAACAGGAGGCTTTAAAATTTTCTTTCTAGTGTCCTTCGTTTGGGAGAAAAATGCAAAGGTACAAGACAGCTTTTCCTTGCCAATATCTCTCTTTTGCAAAGAGCTACGCATTGGAAAATTCAGGGCTATGTCGTGTAGATGATGGCCTAACAGGAGGCTTTAAAATTTTCTTTCTAGTGACCTTCGTTTGGGAGAAAAATGCAAAGGTACAAGACAGCTTTTCCTTGCCAATATCTCTCTTTTGCAAAGAGCTGCGCATTGGGAAATTCAGGGCTATGTCGTGTAGATGATGGCCTAACAGGAGGCTTTAAAATTTTCTTTCTAGTGTCTTTCGTTTGGGAGAAAAATGCAAAGGTACAAGACAGCTTTTCCTTGCCAATATCTCTCTTTTGCAAAGAGCTACGCATTGGAAAATTCAGGGCTATGTCGTGTAGATGATGGCCTAACAGGAGGCTTTAAAATTTTCTTTCTAGTGTCCTTCGTTTGGGAGAAAAATGCAATGGTACAAGACGGCTTTTCCTTGCCAATATCTCTCTTTTGCAAAGAGCTGCGCATTGGAAAATTCAGGGCTATGTCGTGTAGATGATGGCCTAACAGGAGGCTTTAAAATTTTCTTTCTAGTGTCCTTCGTTTGGGAGAAAAATGCAAAGGTACAAGACAGCATTTCCTTGCCAATATCTCTCTTTTGCAAAGAGCTACGCATTGGAAAATTCAGGGCTATGTCGTGTAGATGATGGCCTAACAGGAGGCTTTAAAATTTTCTTTCTAGTGACCTTCGTTTGGGAGAAAAATGCAAAGGTACAAGACAGCTTTTCCTTGCCAATATCTCTCTTTTGCAAAGAGCTGCGCATTGGAAAATTCAGGGCTATGTCGTGTAGATGATGGCCTAACAGGAGGCTTTAAAATTTTCTTTCTAGTGTCCTTCGTTTGGGAGAAAAATGCAAAGGTACAAGACAGCTTTTCCTTGCCAATATCTCTCTTTTGCAAAGAGCTACGCATTGGAAAATTCAGGGCTATGTCGTGTAGATGATGGCCTAACAGGAGGCTTTAAAATTTTCTTTCTAGTGTCCTTCGTTTGGGAGAAAAATGCAATGGTACAAGACAGCTTTTCCTTGCCAATATCTCTCTTTTGCAAAGAGCTGCGCATTGGAAAATTCAGGGCTATGTCGTGTAGATGATGGCCTAACAGGAGGCTTTAAAATTTTCTTTCTAGTGTCCTTCGTTTGGGAGAAAAATGCAAAGATACAAGACAGCTTTTCCTTGCCAATATCTCTCTTTTGCAAAGAGCTGCGCATTGGAAAATTCAGGGCTATGTCGTGTAGATGATGGCCTAACAGGAGGCTTTAAAATTTTCTTTCTAGTGTCCTTCGTTTGGGAGAAAAATGCAATGGTACAAGACAGCTTTTCCTTGCCAATATCTCTCTTTTGCAAAGAGCTGCGCATTGGAAAATTCAGGGCTATGTCGTGTAGATGATGGCCTAACAGGAGGCTTTAAAATTTTCTTTCTAGTGTCCTTCGTTTGGGAGAAAAATGCAAAGGTACAAGACAGCTTTTCCTTGCCAATATCTCTCTTTTGCAAAGAGCTACGCATTGGAAAATTCAGGGCTATATCGTGTAGATGATGGCCTAACAGGAGGCTTTAAAATTTTCTTTCTAGTGTCCTTCGTTTGGGAGAAAAATGCAATGGTACAAAACAGCTTTTCCTTGCCAATATCTCTCTTTTGCAAAGAGCTGCGCATTGGAAAATTCAGGGCTATGTCGTGTAGATGATGGCCTAACAGGAGGCTTTAAAATTTTCTTTCTAGTGTCCTTCGTTTGGGAGAAAAATGCAAAGGTACAAGACAGCTTTTCCTTGCCAATATCTCTCTTTTGCAAAGAGCTGCGCATTGGAAAATTCAGGGCTATGTCGTGTAGATGATGGCCTAACAGGGGGCTTTAAAATTTTCTTTCTAGTGACCTTCGTTTGGGAGAAAAATGCAAAGGTACAAGACAGCTTTTCCTTGCCAATATCTCTCTTTTGCAAAGAGCTACGCATTGGAAAATTCAGGGCTATGTCGTGTAGATGATGGCCTAACAGGAGGCTTTAAAATTTTCTTTCTAGTGTCCTTCGTTTGGGAGAAAAATGCAATGGTACAAGACAGCTTTTCCTTGCCAATATCTCTCTTTTGCAAAGAGCTGCGCATTGGAAAATTCAGGGCTATGTCGTGTAGATGATGGCCTAACAGGAGGCTTTAAAATTTTCTTTCTAGTGTCCTTCGTTTGGGAGAAAAATGCAAAGGTACAAGACAGCATTTCCTTGCCAATATCTCTCTTTTGCAAAGAGCTACGCATTGGAAAATTCAGGGCTATGTCGTGTAGATGATGGCCTAACAGGAGGCTTTAAAATTTTCTTTCTAGTGTCCTTCGTTTGGGAGAAAAATGCAATGGTACAAGACAGCTTTTCCTTGCCAATATCTCTCTTTTGCAAAGAGCTGCGCATTGGAAAATTCAGGGCTATGTCGTGTAGATGATGGCCTAACAGGAGGCTTTAAAATGTTCTTTCTAGTGTCCTTCGTTTGGGAGAAAAATGCAATGGTACAAGACAGCTTTTCCTTGCCAATATCTCTCTTTTGCAAAGAGCTGCGCATTGGAAAATTCAGGGCTATGTCGTGTAGATGATGGCCTAACAGGAGGCTTTAAAATGTTCTTTCTAGTGTCCTTCGTTTGGGAGAAAAATGCAATGGTACAAGACAGCTTTTCCTTGCCAATATCTCTCTTTTGCAAAGAGCTGCGCATTGGAAAATTCAGGGCTATGTCGTGTAGATGATGGCCTAACAGGAGGCTTTAAAATTTTCTTTCTAGTGTCCTTCGTTTGGGAGAAAAATGCAATGGTACAAGACAGCTTTTCCTTGCCAATATCTCTCTTTTGCAAAGAGCTGCGCATTGGAAAATTCAGGGCTATGTCGTGTAGATGATGGCCTAACAGGAGGCTTTAAAATTTTCTTTCTAGTGACCTTCGTTTGGGAGAAAAATGCAAAGGTACAAGACAGCTTTTCCTTGCCAATATCTCTCTTTTGCAAAGAGCTGCGCATTGGAAAATTCAGGGCTATGTCGTGTAGATGATGGCCTAACAGGAGGCTTTAAAATTTTCTTTCTAGTGTCCTTCGTTTGGGAGAAAAATGCAAAGGTACAAGACAGCTTTTCCTTGCCAATATCTCTCTTTTGCAAAGAGCTACGCATTGGAAAATTCAGGGCTATGTCGTGTAGATGATGGCCTAACAGGAGGCTTTAAAATTTTCTTTCTAGTGACCTTCGTTTGGGAGAAAAATGCAAAGGTACAAGACAGCTTTTCCTTGCCAATATCTCTCTTTTGCAAAGAGCTGCGCATTGGAAAATTCAGGGCTATGTCGTGTAGATGATGGCCTAACAGGAGGCTTTAAAATTTTCTTTCTAGTGTCTTTCGTTTGGGAGAAAAATGCAAAGGTACAAGACAGCTTTTCCTTGCCAATATCTCTCTTTTGCAAAGAGCTACGCATTGGAAAATTCAGGGCTATGTCGTGTAGATGATGGCCTAACAGGAGGCTTTAAAATTTTCTTTCTAGTGTCCTTCGTTTGGGAGAAAAATGCAATGGTACAAGACAGCTTTTCCTTGCCAATATCTCTCTTTTGCAAAGAGCTGCGCATTGGAAAATTCAGGGCTATGTCGTGTAGATGATGGCCTAACAGGAGGCTTTAAAATTTTCTTTCTAGTGTCCTTCGTTTGGGAGAAAAATGCAAAGGTACAAGACAGCATTTCCTTGCCAATATCTCTCTTTTGCAAAGAGCTACGCATTGGAAAATTCAGGGCTATGTCGTGTAGATGATGGCCTAACAGGAGGCTTTAAAATTTTCTTTCTAGTGACCTTCGTTTGGGAGAAAAATGCAAAGGTACAAGACAGCTTTTCCTTGCCAATATCTCTCTTTTGCAAAGAGCTGCGCATTGGAAAATTCAGGGCTATGTCGTGTAGATGATGGCCTAACAGGAGGCTTTAAAATTTTCTTTCTAGTGTCCTTCGTTTGGGAGAAAAATGCAAAGGTACAAGACAGCTTTTCCTTGCCAATATCTCTCTTTTGCAAAGAGCTACGCATTGGAAAATTCAGGGCTATGTCGTGTAGATGATGGCCTAACAGGAGGCTTTAAAATTTTCTTTCTAGTGTCCTTCGTTTGGGAGAAAAATGCAATGGTACAAGACAGCTTTTCCTTGCCAATATCTCTCTTTTGCAAAGAGCTGCGCATTGGAAAATTCAGGGCTATGTCGTGTAGATGATGGCCTAACAGGAGGCTTTAAAATTTTCTTTCTAGTGTCCTTCGTTTGGGAGAAAAATGCAAAGGTACAAGACAGCTTTTCCTTGCCAATATCTCTCTTTTGCAAAGAGCTGCGCATTGGAAAATTCAGGGCTATGTCGTGTAGATGATGGCCTAACAGGAGGCTTTAAAATTTTCTTTCTAGTGTCCTTCGTTTGGGAGAAAAATGCAATGGTACAAGACAGCTTTTCCTTGCCAATATCTCTCTTTTGCAAAGAGCTGCGCATTGGAAAATTCAGGGCTATGTCGTGTAGATGATGGCCTAACAGGAGGCTTTAAAATTTTCTTTCTAGTGTCCTTCGTTTGGGAGAAAAATGCAAAGGTACAAGACAGCTTTTCCTTGCCAATATCTCTCTTTTGCAAAGAGCTACGCATTGGAAAATTCAGGGCTATATCGTGTAGATGATGGCCTAACAGGAGGCTTTAAAATTTTCTTTCTAGTGTCCTTCGTTTGGGAGAAAAATGCAATGGTACAAGACAGCTTTTCCTTGCCAATATCTCTCTTTTGCAAAGAGCTGCGCATTGGAAAATTCAGGGCTATGTCGTGTAGATGATGGCCTAACAGGAGGCTTTAAAATTTTCTTTCTAGTGTCCTTCGTTTGGGAGAAAAATGCAAAGGTACAAGACAGCTTTTCCTTGCCAATATCTCTCTTTTGCAAAGAGCTGCGCATTGGAAAATTCAGGGCTATGTCGTGTAGATGATGGCCTAACAGGGGGCTTTAAAATTTTCTTTCTAGTGACCTTCGTTTGGGAGAAAAATGCAAAGGTACAAGACAGCTTTTCCTTGCCAATATCTCTCTTTTGCAAAGAGCTGCGCATTGGAAAATTCAGGGCTATGTCGTGTAGATGATGGCCTAACAGGAGGCTTTAAAATTTTCTTTCTAGTGTCCTTCGTTTGGGAGAAAAATGCAATGGTACAAGACAGCTTTTCCTTGCCAATATCTCTCTTTTGCAAAGAGCTGCGCATTGGAAAATTCAGGGCTATGTCGTGTAGATGATGGCCTAACAGGAGTCTTTAAAATTTTCTTTCTAGTGTCCTTCGTTTGGGAGAAAAATGCAAAGGTACAAGACAGCTTTTCCTTGCCAATATCTCTCTTTTGCAAAGAGCTACGCATTGGAAAATTCAGGGCTATGTCGTGTAGATAATGGCCTAACAGGAGGCTTTAAAATTTTCTTTCTAGTGTCCTTCGTTTGGGAGAAAAATGCAATGGTACAAGACAGCTTTTCCTTGCCAATATCTCTCTTTTGCAAAGAGCTGCGCATTGGAAAATTCAGGGCTATGTCGTGTAGATGATGGCCTAACAGGAGGCTTTAAAATTTTCTTTCTAGTGTCCTTCGTTTGGGAGAAAAATGCAAAGGTACAAGACAGCTTTTCCTTGCCAATATCTCTCTTTTGCAAAGAGCTACGCATTGGAAAATTCAGGGCTATGTCGTGTAGATGATGGCCTAACAGGAGGCTTTAAAATTTTCTTTCTAGTGTCCTTCGTTTGGGAGAAAAATGCAATGGTACAAGACAGCTTTTCCTTGCCAATATCTCTCTTTTGCAAAGAGCTGCGCATTGGAAAATTCAGGGCTATGTCGTGTAGATGATGGCCTAACAGGAGGCTTTAAAATTTTCTTTCTAGTGTCCTTCGTTTGGGAGAAAAATGCAAAGGTACAAGACAGCATTTCCTTGCCAATATCTCTCTTTTGCAAAGAGCTACGCATTGGAAAATTCAGGGCTATGTCGTGTAGATGATGGCCTAACAGGAGGCTTTAAAATTTTCTTTCTAGTGACCTTCGTTTGGGAGAAAAATGCAAAGGTACAAGACAGCTTTTCCTTGCCAATATCTCTCTTTTGCAAAGAGCTGCGCATTGGAAAATTCAGGGCTATGTCGTGTAGATGATGGCCTAACAGGAGGCTTTAAAATTTTCTTTCTAGTGTCCTTCGTTTGGGAGAAAAATGCAAAGGTACAAGACAGCTTTTCCTTGCCAATATCTCTCTTTTGCAAAGAGCTACGCATTGGAAAATTCAGGGCTATGTCGTGTAGATGATGGCCTAACAGGAGGCTTTAAAATTTTCTTTCTAGTGTCCTTCGTTTGGGAGAAAAATGCAATGGTACAAGACAGCTTTTCCTTGCCAATATCTCTCTTTTGCAAAGAGCTGCGCATTGGAAAATTCAGGGCTATGTCGTGTAGATGATGGCCTAACAGGAGGCTTTAAAATTTTCTTTCTAGTGTCCTTCGTTTGGGAGAAAAATGCAAAGGTACAAGACAGCTTTTTCTTGCCAATATCTCTCTTTTGCAAAGAGCTGCGCATTGGAAAATTCAGGGCTATGTCGTGTAGATGATGGCCTAACAGGAGGCTTTAAAATTTTCTTTCTAGTGTCCTTCGTTTGGGAGAAAAATGCAATGGTACAAGACAGCTTTTCCTTGCCAATATCTCTCTTTTGCAAAGAGCTGCGCATTGGAAAATTCAGGGCTATGTCGTGTAGATGATGGCCTAACAGGAGGCTTTAAAATTTTCTTTCTAGTGTCCTTCGTTTGGGAGAAAAATGCAAAGGTACAAGACAGCTTTTCCTTGCCAATATCTCTCTTTTGCAAAGAGCTACGCATTGGAAAATTCAGGGCTATATCGTGTAGATGATGGCCTAACATGAGGCTTTAAAATTTTCTTTCTAGTGACCTTCGTTTGGGAGAAAAATGCAAAGGTACAAGACAGCTTTTCCTTGCCAATATCTCTCTTTTGCAAAGAGCTACGCATTGGAAAATTCAGAGCTATGTCGTGTAGATGATGGCCTAACAGGAGGCTTTAAAATTTTCTTTCTAGTGTCCTTCGTTTGGGAGAAAAATGCAAAGGTACAAGACAGCTTTTCCTTGCCAATATCTCTCTTTTGCAAAGAGCTACGCATTGGAAAATTCAGGGCTATGTCGTGTAGATGATGGCCTAACAGGAGGCTTTAAAATTTTCTTTCTAGTGTCCTTCGTTTGGGAGAAAAATGCAATGGTACAAGACAGCTTTTCCTTGCCAATATCTCTCTTTTGCAAAGAGCTGCGCATTGGAAAATTCAGGGCTATGTCGTGTAGATGATGGCCTAACAGGAGGCTTTAAAATTTTCTTTCTAGTGTCCTTCGTTTGGGAGAAAAATGCAAAGGTACAAGACAGCTTTTTCTTGCCAATATCTCTCTTTTGCAAAGAGCTGCGCATTGGAAAATTCAGGGCTATGTCGTGTAGATGATGGCCTAACAGGAGGCTTTAAAATTTTCTTTCTAGTGTCCTTCGTTTGGGAGAAAAATGCAATGGTACAAGACAGCTTTTCCTTGCCAATATCTCTCTTTTGCAAAGAGCTGCGCATTGGAAAATTCAGGGCTATGTCGTGTAGATGATGGCCTAACAGGAGGCTTTAAAATTTTCTTTCTAGTGTCCTTCGTTTGGGAGAAAAATGCAAAGGTACAAGACAGCTTTTCCTTGCCAATATCTCTCTTTTGCAAAGAGCTACGCATTGGAAAATTCAGGGCTATATCGTGTAGATGATGGCCTAACATGAGGCTTTAAAATTTTCTTTCTAGTGACCTTCGTTTGGGAGAAAAATGCAAAGGTACAAGACAGCTTTTCCTTGCCAATATCTCTCTTTTGCAAAGAGCTGCGCATTGGAAAATTCAGGGCTATGTCGTGTAGATGATGGCCTAACAGGAGGCTTTAAAATTTTCTTTCTAGTGTCCTTCGTTTGGGAGAAAAATGCAAAGGTACAAGACAGCTTTTCCTTGCCAATATCTCTCTTTTGCAAAGAGCTACGCATTGGAAAATTCAGAGCTATGTCGTGTAGATGATGGCCTAACAGGAGGCTTTAAAATTTTCTTTCTAGTGTCCTTCGTTTGGGAGAAAAATGCAATGGTACAAAACAGCTTTTCCTTGCCAATATCTCTCTTTTGCAAAGAGCTGCGCATTGGAAAATTCTGGGCTATGTCGTGTAGATGATGGCCTAACAGGAGGCTTTAAAATTTTCTTTCTAGTGTCCTTCGTTTGGGAGAAAAATGCAAAGGTACAAGACAGCTTTTCCTTGCCAATATCTCTCTTTTGCAAAGAGCTGCGCATTGGAAAATTCAGGGCTATGTCGTGTAGATGATGGCCTAACAGGAGGCTTTAAAATTTTCTTTCTAGTGTCCTTCGTTTGGGAGAAAAATGCAATGGTACAAGACAGCTTTTCCTTGCCAATTTCTCTCTTTTGCAAAGAGCTGCGCATTGGAAAATTCAGGGCTATGTCGTGTAGATGATGGCCTAACAGGAGGCTTTAAAATTTTCTTTCTAGTGTCCTTCGTTTGGGAGAAAAATGCAAAGGTACAAGACAGCTTTTCCTTGCCAATATCTCTCTTTTGCAAAGAGCTGCGCATTGGAAAATTCAGGGCTATGTCGTGTAGATAATGGCCTAACAGGAGGCTTTAAAATTTTCTTTCTAGTGTCCTTCGTTTGGGAGAGAAATGCAATGGTACAAGACAGCTTTTCCTTGCCAATATCTCTCTTTTGCAAAGAGCTGCGCATTGGAAAATTCAGGGCTATGTCGTGTAGATGATGGCCTAACAGGAGGCTTTAACATTTTCTTTCTAGTGACCTTCGTTTGGGAGAAAAATGCAAAGGTACAAGACAGCTTTTCCTTGCTAATATCTCTCTTTTGCAAAGAGCTGCGCATTGGAAAATTCAGGGCTATGTCGTGTAGATGATGGCCTAACAGGAGGCTTTAAAATTTTCTTTCTAGTGTCCTTCGTTTGGGAGAAAAATGCAAAGGTACAAGACAGCTTTTCCTTGCCAATATCTCTCTTTTGCAAAGAGCTACGCATTGGAAAATTCAGGGCTATGTCGTGTAGATGATGGCCTAACAGGAGGCTTTAAAATTTTCTTTCTAGTGTCCTTCGTTTGGGAGAAAAATGCAATGGTACAAGACAGCTTTTCCTTGCCAATATCTCTCTTTTGCAAAGAGCTGCGCATTGGAAAATTCAGGGCTATGTCGTGTAGATGATGGCCTAACAGGAGGCTTTAAAATTTTCTTTCTAGTGTCCTTCGTTTGGGAGAAAAATGCAAAGGTACAAGACAGCTTTTTCTTGCCAATATCTCTCTTTTGCAAAGAGCTGCGCATTGGAAAACTCAGGGCTATGTCGTGTAGATGATGGCCTAACAGGAGGCTTTAAAATTTTCTTTCTAGTGTCCTTCGTTTGGGAGAAAAATGCAATGGTACAAGACAGCTTTTCCTTGCCAATATCTCTCTTTTGCAAAGAGCTGCGCATTGGAAAATTCAGGGCTATGTCGTGTAGATGATGGCCTAACAGGAGGCTTTAAAATTTTCTTTCTAGTGTCCTTCGTTTGGGAGAAAAATGCAAAGGTACAAGACAGCTTTTCCTTGCCAATATCTCTCTTTTGCAAAGAGCTACGCATTGGAAAATTCAGGGCTATATCGTGTAGATGATGGCCTAACAGGAGGCTTTAAAATTTTCTTTCTAGTGACCTTCGTTTGGGAGAAAAATGCAAAGGTACAAGACAGCTTTTCCTTGCCAATATCTCTCTTTTGCAAAGAGCTACGCATTGGAAAATTCAGGGCTATGTCGTGTAGATGATGGCCTAACAGGAGGCTTTAAAATTTTCTTTCTAGTGTCCTTCGTTTGGGAGAAAAATGCAATGGTACAAAACAGCTTTTCCTTGCCAATATCTCTCTTTTGCAAAGAGCTGCGCATTGGAAAATTCTGGGCTATGTCGTGTAGATGATGGCCTAACAGGAGGCTTTAAAATTTTCTTTCTAGTGTCCTTCGTTTGGGAGAAAAATGCAAAGGTACAAGACAGCTTTTCCTTGCCAATATCTCTCTTTTGCAAAGAGCTGCGCATTGGAAAATTCAGGGCTATGTCGTGTAGATGATGGCCTAACAGGAGGCTTTAAAATTTTCTTTCTAGTGTCCTTCGTTTGGGAGAAAAATGCAAAGGTACAAGACAGCTTTTCCTTGCCAATATCTCTCTTTTGCAAAGAGCTGCGCATTGGAAAATTCAGGGCTATGTCGTGTAGATAATGGCCTAACAGGAGGCTTTAAAATTTTCTTTCTAGTGTCCTTCGTTTGGGAGAGAAATGCAATGGTACAAGACAGCTTTTCCTTGCCAATATCTCTCTTTTGCAAAGAGCTGCGCATTGGAAAATTCAGGGCTATGTCGTGTAGATGATGGCCTAACAGGAGGCTTTAAAATTTTCTTTCTAGTGTCCTTCGTTTGGGAGAAAAATGCAATGGTACAAGACAGCTTTTCCTTGCCAATATCTCTCTATTGCAAAGAGCTGCGCATTGGAAAATTCAGGGCTATGTCGTGTAGATGATGGCCTAACAGGAGGCTTTAAAATGTTCTTTCTAGTGTCCTTCGTTTGGGAGAAAAATGCAATGGTACAAGACAGCTTTTCCTTGCCAATATATCTCTTTTGCAAAGAGCTGCGCATTGGAAAATCAGGGCTATGTCGTGTAGATGATGGCCTAACAGGAGGCTTTAAAATGTTCTTTCTAGTGTCCTTCGTTTGGGAGAAAAATGCAATGGTACAAGACAGCTTTTCCTTGCCAATATCTCTCTTTTGCAAAGAGCTGCGCATTGGAAAATTCAGGGCTATGTCGTGTAGATGATGGCCTAACAGGAGGCTTTAAAATTTTCTTTCTAGCGTCCTTCGTTTGGGAGAAAAATGCAAAGGTACAAGACAGCTTTTCCTTGCCAATATCTCTCTTTTGCAAAGAGCTGCGCATTGGAAAATTCAGGGCTATGTCGTGTAGATGATGGCCTAACAGGAGGCTTTAAAATTTTCTTTCTAGTGTCCTTCGTTTGGGAGAAAAATGCAAAGGTACAAGACAGCTTTTCCTTGCAAATATCTCTCTTTTGCAAAGAGCTACGCATTGGAAAATTCAGGGCTATGTCGTGTAGATGATGGCCTAACAGGAGGCTTTAAAATTTTCTTTCTAGTGACCTTCGTTTGGGAGAAAAATGCAAAGGTACAAGACAGCTTTTCCTTGCCAATATCTCTCTTTTGCAAAGAGCTGCGCATTGGAAAATTCAGGGCTATGTCGTGTAGATGATGGCCTAACAGGAGGCTTTAACATTTTCTTTCTAGTGTCCTTCGTTTGGGAGAAAAATGCAATGGTACAAGACAGCTTTTCCTTGCCAATATCTCTCTTTTGCAAAGAGCTGCGCATTGGAAAATTCAGGGCTATGTCGTGTAGATGATGGCCTAACAGGAGGCATTAAAATTTTCTTTCTAGAGTCCTTCGTTTGGGAGAAAAATGCAATGGTACAAGACAGCTTTTCCTTGCCAATATCTCTCTTTTGCAAAGAGCTGCGCATTGGAAAATTCAGGGCTATGTCGTGTAGATGATGGCCTAACAGGAGGCTTTAAAATTTTCTTTCTAGTGTCCTTCGTTTGGGAGAAAAATGCAAAGGTACAAGACAGCTTTTCCTTGCCAATATCTCTCTTTTGCAAAGAGCTGCGCATTGGAAAATTCAGGGCTATGTCGTGTAGATGATGGCCTAACAGGAGGCTTTAAAATTTTCTTTCTAGTGTCCTTCGTTTGGGAGAAAAATGCAAAGGTACAAGACAGCTTTTCCTTGCAAATATCTCTCTTTTGCAAAGAGCTACGCATTGGAAAATTCAGGGCTATGTCGTGTAGATGATGGCCTAACAGGAGGCTTTAAAATTTTCTTTCTAGTGACCTTCGTTTGGGAGAAAAATGCAAAGGTACAAGACAGCTTTTCCTTGCCAATATCTCTCTTTTGCAAAGAGCTGTGCATTGGAAAATTCAGGGCTATGTCGTGTAGATGATGGCCTAACAGCAGGCTTTAAAATGTTCTTTCTAGTGTCCTTCGTTTGGGAGAAAAATGCAATGGTACAAGACAGCTTTTCCTTGCCAATATCTCTCTTTTGCAAAGAGCTGCGCATTGGAAAATTCAGGGCTATGTCGTGTAGATGATGGCCTAACAGGAGGCTTTAAAATTTTCTTTCTAGTGTCCTTCGTTTGGGAGAAAAATGCAAAGGTACAAGACAGCTTTTCCTTGCCAATATCTCTCTTTTGCAAAGAGCTACGCATTGGAAAATTCAGGGCTATGTCGTGTAGATGATGGCCTAACAGGAGGCTTTAACATTTTCTTTCTAGTGACCTTCGTTTGGGAGAAAAATGCAAAGGTACAAGACAGCTTTTCCTTGCCAATATCTCTCTTTTGCAAAGAGCTGCGCATTGGAAAATTCAGGGCTATGTCGTGTAGATGATGGCCTAACAGGAGGCTTTAAAATTTTCTTTCTAGTGTCCTTCGTTTGGGAGAAAAATGCAATGGTACAAGACAGCTTTTCCTTGCCAATATCTCTCTTTTGCAAAGAGCTGCGCATTGGAAAATTCAGGGCTATGTCGTGTAGATGATGGCCTAACAGGAGGCTTTAAAATTTTCTTTCTAGTGACCTTCGTTTGGGAGAAAAATGCAAAGGTACAAGACAGCTTTTCCTTGCCAATATCTCTCTTTTGCAAAGAGCTGCGCATTGGAAAATTCAGGGCTATGTCGTGTAGATGATGGCCTAACAGGAGGCTTTAACATTTTCTTTCTAGTGTCCTTCGTTTGGGAGAAAAATGCAATGGTACAAGACAGCTTTTCCTTGCCAATATCTCTCTTTTGCAAAGAGTTGCGCATTGGAAAATTCAGGGCTATGTCGTGTAGATGATGGCCTAACAGGGGGCTTTAAAATTTTCTTTCTAGTGACCTTCGTTTGGGAGAAAAATGCAAAGGTACAAGACAGCTTTTCCTTGCCAATATCTCTCTTTTGCAAAGAGCTGCGCATTGGAAAATTCAGGGCTATGTCGTGTAGATGATGGCCTAACAGGAGGCTTTAACATTTTCTTTCTAGTGTCCTTCGTTTGGGAGAAAAATGCAATGGTACAAGACAGCTTTTCCTTGCCAATATCTCTCTTTTGCAAAGAGCTGCGTATTGGAAAATTCAGGGCTATGTCGTGTAGATGATGGCCAAACAGGAGGCTTTAAAATTTTTTGTACCATTGCATTTTTCTCCCAAACGAAGGACACTAGAAAGAACATTTTAAAGCCTCCTGTTAGGCCATCATCTACACGACATAGCCCTGAATTTTCCAATGCGCAGCTCTTTGCAATAGAGAGATATTGGCAAGGAAAAGCTGTCTTGTACCATTGCATTTTTCTCCCAAACGAAGGACACTAGAAAGAAAATTTTAAAGCCTCCTGTTAGGCCATCATCTACACGACATAGCCCTGAATTTTCCAATGCGCAGCTCTTTGCAAAAGAGAGATATTGGCAAGGAAAAGCTGTCTTGTACCATTGCATTTCTCTCCCAAACGAAGGACACTAGAAAGAAAATTTTAAAGCCTCCTGTTAGGCCATTATCTACACGACATAGCCCTGAATTTTCCAATGCGCAGCTCTTTGCAAAAGAGAGATATTGGCAAGGAAAAGCTGTCTTGTACCTTTGCATTTTTCTCCCAAACGAAGGACACTAGAAAGAAAATTTTAAAGCCTCCTGTTAGGCCATCATCTACACGACATAGCCCTGAATTTTCCAATGCGCAGCTCTTTGCAAAAGAGAGAAATTGGCAAGGAAAAGCTGTCTTGTACCATTGCATTTTTCTCCCAAACGAAGGACACTAGAAAGAAAATTTTAAAGCCTCCTGTTAGGCCATCATTTACACGACATAGCCCTGAATTTTCCAATGCGTAGCTCTTTGCAAAAGAGAGATATTGGCAAGGAAAAGCTGTCTTGTACCTTTGCATTTTTCTCCCAAACGAAGGACGCTAGAAAGAAAATTTTAAAGCCTCCTGTTAGGCCATCATCTACACGACATAGCCCTGAATTTTCCAATGCGCAGCTCTTTGCAAAAGAGAGATATTGGCAAGGAAAAGCTGTCTTGTACCTTTGCATTTTTCTCCCAAACGAAGGAAACTAGAAAGAAAATTTTAAAGCCTCCTGTTAGGCCATCATCTACACGACATAGCCCTGAATTTTCCAATGCGCAGCTCTTTGCAAAAGAGAGATATTGGCAAGGAAAAGCTGTCTTGTACCTTTGCATTTTTCTCCCAAACGAAGGTCACTAGAAAGAAAATGTTAAAGCCTCCTGTTAGGCCATCATTTACACGACATAGCCCTGAATTTTCCAATGCGCAGCTCTTTGCAAAAGAGAGATATTGGCAAGGAAAAGCTGTCTTGTACCATTGCATTTTTCTCCCAAACGAAGGACACTAGAAAGAACATTTTAAAGCCTCCTGTTAGGCCATCATCTACACGACATAGCCCTGAATTTTCCAATGCGCAGCTCTTTGCAAAAGAGAGATATTGGCAAGGAAAAGCTGTCTTGTACCATTTCATTTTTCTCCCAAACGAAGGACACTAGAAAGAACATTTTAAAGCCTCCTGCTAGGCCATCATCTACACGACATAGCCCTGAATTTTCCAATGCGCAGCTCTTTGCAATAGAGAGATATTGGCAAGGAAAAGCTGTCTTGTACCATTGCATTTTTCTCCCAAACGAAGGACACTAGAAAGAAAATTTTAAAGCCTCCTGTTAGGCCATCATCTACACGACATAGCCCTGAATTTTCCAATGCGCAGCTCTTTGCAAAAGAGAGATATTGGCAAGGAAAAGCTGTCTTGTACCTTTGCATTTTTCTCCAAAACGAAGGTCACTAGAAAGAAAATTTTAAAGCCTCCTGTTAGGCCATCATCTACACGACATAGCCCTGAATTTTCCAATGCGTAGCTCTTTGCAAAAGAGAGATATTGGCAAGGAAAAGCTGTCTTGTACCTTTGCATTTTTCTCCCAAACGAAGGACACTAGAAAGAAAATTTTAAAGCCTCCTGTTAGGCCATCATCTACACGACATAGCCCTGAATTTTCCAATGCGCAGCTCTTTGCAAAAGAGAGATATTGGCAAGGAAAAGCTGTCTTGTACCTTTGCATTTTTCTCCCAAACGAAGGTCACTAGAAAGAAAATTTTAAAGCCTCCTGTTAGGCCATCATCTACACGACATAGCCCTGAATTTTCCAATGCGTAGCTCTTTGCAAAAGAGAGATATTGGCAAGGAAAAGCTGTCTTGTACCATTGCATTTTTCTCCCAAACGAAGGACACTAGAAAGAACATTTTAAAGCCTGCTGTTAGGCCATCATCTACACGACATAGCCCTGAATTTTCCAATGCGCAGCTCTTTGCAAAAGAGAGATATTGGCAAGGAAAAGCTGTCTTGTACCTTTGCATTTTTCTCCCAAACGAAGGTCACAAGAAAGAAAATTTTAAAGCCTCCTGTTAGGCCATCATCTACACGACATAGCCCTGAATTTTCCAATGCGCAGCTCTTTGCAAAAGAGAGATATTGGCAAGGAAAAGCTGTCTTGTACCATTGCATTTTTCTCCCAAACGAAGGACACTAGAAAGAAAATTTTAAAGCCTCCTGTTTGGCCATCATCTACACGACATAGCCCTGAATTTTCCAATACGCAGCTCTTTGCAAAAGAGAGATATTGGCAAGGAAAAGCTGTCTTGTACCATTGCATTTTTCTCCCAAACGAAGGACACTAGAAAGAAAATGTTAAAGCCTCCTGTTAGGCCATCATCTACACGACATAGCCCTGAATTTTCCAATGCGCAGCTCTTTGCAAAAGAGAGATATTGGCAAGGAAAAGCTGTCTTGTACCTTTGCATTTTTCTCCCAAACGAAGGTCACTAGAAAGAAAATTTTAAAGCCCCCTGTTAGGCCATCATCTACACGACATAGCCCTGAATTTTCCAATGCGCAACTCTTTGCAAAAGAGAGATATTGGCAAGGAAAAGCTGTCTTGTACCATTGCATTTTTCTCCCAAACGAAGGACACTAGAAAGAAAATGTTAAAGCCTCCTGTTAGGCCATCATCTACACGACATAGCCCTGAATTTTCCAATGCGCAGCTCTTTGCAAAAGAGAGATATTGGCAAGGAAAAGCTGTCTTGTACCTTTGCATTTTTCTCCCAAACGAAGGTCACTAGAAAGAAAATGTTAAAGCCTCCTGTTAGGCCATCATCTACACGACATAGCCCTGAATTTTCCAATGCGTAGCTCTTTGCAAAAGAGAGATATTGGCAAGGAAAAGCTGTCTTGTACCTTTGCATTTTTCTCCCAAACGAAGGACACTAGAAAGAAAATTTTAAAGCCTCCTGTTAGGCCATCATCTACACGACATAGCCCTGAATTTTCCAATGCGCAGCTCTTTGCAAAAGAGAGATATTGGCAAGGAAAAGCTGTCTTGTACCATTGCATTTTTCTCCCAAACGAAGGACACTAGAAAGAACATTTTAAAGCCTGCTGTTAGGCCATCATCTACACGACATAGCCCTGAATTTTCCAATGCACAGCTCTTTGCAAAAGAGAGATATTGGCAAGGAAAAGCTGTCTTGTACCTTTGCATTTTTCTCCCAAACGAAGGTCACTAGAAAGAAAATTTTAAAGCCTCCTGTTAGGCCATCATCTACACGACATAGCCCTGAATTTTCCAATGCGTAGCTCTTTGCAAAAGAGAGATATTTGCAAGGAAAAGCTGTCTTGTACCTTTGCATTTTTCTCCCAAACGAAGGACACTAGAAAGAAAATTTTAAAGCCTCCTGTTAGGCCATCATCTACACGACATAGCCCTGAATTTTCCAATGCGCAGCTCTTTGCAAAAGAGAGATATTGGCAAGGAAAAGCTGTCTTGTACCTTTGCATTTTTCTCCCAAACGAAGGACACTAGAAAGAAAATTTTAAAGCCTCCTGTTAGGCCATCATCTACACGACATAGCCCTGAATTTTCCAATGCGCAGCTCTTTGCAAAAGAGAGATATTGGCAAGGAAAAGCTGTCTTGTACCATTGCATTTTTCTCCCAAACGAAGGACTCTAGAAAGAAAATTTTAATGCCTCCTGTTAGGCCATCATCTACACGACATAGCCCTGAATTTTCCAATGCGCAGCTCTTTGCAAAAGAGAGATATTGGCAAGGAAAAGCTGTCTTGTACCATTGCATTTTTCTCCCAAACGAAGGACACTAGAAAGAAAATGTTAAAGCCTCCTGTTAGGCCATCATCTACACGACATAGCCCTGAATTTTCCAATGCGCAGCTCTTTGCAAAAGAGAGATATTGGCAAGGAAAAGCTGTCTTGTACCTTTGCATTTTTCTCCCAAACGAAGGTCACTAGAAAGAAAATTTTAAAGCCTCCTGTTAGGCCATCATCTACACGACATAGCCCTGAATTTTCCAATGCGTAGCTCTTTGCAAAAGAGAGATATTTGCAAGGAAAAGCTGTCTTGTACCTTTGCATTTTTCTCCCAAACGAAGGACACTAGAAAGAAAATTTTAAAGCCTCCTGTTAGGCCATCATCTACACGACATAGCCCTGAATTTTCCAATGCGCAGCTCTTTGCAAAAGAGAGATATTGGCAAGGAAAAGCTGTCTTGTACCTTTGCATTTTTCTCCCAAACGAAGGACGCTAGAAAGAAAATTTTAAAGCCTCCTGTTAGGCCATCATCTACACGACATAGCCCTGAATTTTCCAATGCGCAGCTCTTTGCAAAAGAGAGATATTGGCAAGGAAAAGCTGTCTTGTACCATTGCATTTTTCTCCCAAACGAAGGACACTAGAAAGAACATTTTAAAGCCTCCTGTTAGGCCATCATCTACACGACATAGCCCTGATTTTCCAATGCGCAGCTCTTTGCAAAAGAGATATATTGGCAAGGAAAAGCTGTCTTGTACCATTGCATTTTTCTCCCAAACGAAGGACACTAGAAAGAACATTTTAAAGCCTCCTGTTAGGCCATCATCTACACGACATAGCCCTGAATTTTCCAATGCGCAGCTCTTTGCAATAGAGAGATATTGGCAAGGAAAAGCTGTCTTGTACCATTGCATTTTTCTCCCAAACGAAGGACACTAGAAAGAAAATTTTAAAGCCTCCTGTTAGGCCATCATCTACACGACATAGCCCTGAATTTTCCAATGCGCAGCTCTTTGCAAAAGAGAGATATTGGCAAGGAAAAGCTGTCTTGTACCATTGCATTTCTCTCCCAAACGAAGGACACTAGAAAGAAAATTTTAAAGCCTCCTGTTAGGCCATTATCTACACGACATAGCCCTGAATTTTCCAATGCGCAGCTCTTTGCAAAAGAGAGATATTGGCAAGGAAAAGCTGTCTTGTACCTTTGCATTTTTCTCCCAAACGAAGGACACTAGAAAGAAAATTTTAAAGCCTCCTGTTAGGCCATCATCTACACGACATAGCCCTGAATTTTCCAATGCGCAGCTCTTTGCAAAAGAGAGAAATTGGCAAGGAAAAGCTGTCTTGTACCATTGCATTTTTCTCCCAAACGAAGGACACTAGAAAGAAAATTTTAAAGCCTCCTGTTAGGCCATCATCTACACGACATAGCCCTGAATTTTCCAATGCTCAGCTCTTTGCAAAAGAGAGATATTGGCAAGGAAAAGCTGTCTTGTACCTTTGCATTTTTCTCCCAAACGAAGGACACTAGAAAGAAAATTTTAAAGCCTCCTGTTAGGCCATCATCTACACGACATAGCCCAGAATTTTCCAATGCGCAGCTCTTTGCAAAAGAGAGATATTGGCAAGGAAAAGCTGTTTTGTACCATTGCATTTTTCTCCCAAACGAAGGACACTAGAAAGAAAATTTTAAAGCCTCCTGTTAGGCCATCATCTACACGACATAGCCCTGAATTTTCCAATGCGTAGCTCTTTGCAAAAGAGAGATATTGGCAAGGAAAAGCTGTCTTGTACCTTTGCATTTTTCTCCCAAACGAAGGTCACTAGAAAGAAAATTTTAAAGCCTCCTGTTAGGCCATCATCTACACGATATAGCCCTGAATTTTCCAATGCGTAGCTCTTTGCAAAAGAGAGATATTGGCAAGGAAAAGCTGTCTTGTACCTTTGCATTTTTCTCCCAAACGAAGGACACTAGAAATAAAATTTTAAAGCCTCCTGTTAGGCCATCATCTACACGACATAGCCCTGAATTTTCCAATGCGCAGCTCTTTGCAAAAGAGAGATATTGGCAAGGAAAAGCTGTCTTGTACCATTGCATTTTTCTCCCAAACGAAGGACACTAGAAAGAAAATTTTAAAGCCTCCTGTTAGGCCATCATCTACACGACATAGCCCTGAGTTTTCCAATGCGCAGCTCTTTGCAAAAGAGAGATATTGGCAAGAAAAAGCTGTCTTGTACCTTTGCATTTTTCTCCCAAACGAAGGACACTAGAAAGAAAATTTTAAAGCCTCCTGTTAGGCCATCATCTACACGACATAGCCCTGAATTTTCCAATGCGCAGCTCTTTGCAAAAGAGAGATATTGGCAAGGAAAAGCTGTCTTGTACCATTGCATTTTTCTCCCAAACGAAGGACACTAGAAAGAAAATTTTAAAGCCTCCTGTTAGGCCATCATCTACACGACATAGCCCTGAATTTTCCAATGCGTAGCTCTTTGCAAAAGAGAGATATTGGCAAGGAAAAGCTGTCTTGTACCTTTGCATTTTTCTCCCAAACGAAGGACACTAGAAAGAAAATTTTAAAGCCTCCTGTTAGGCCATCATCTACACGACATAGCCCTGAATTTTCCAATGCGCAGCTCTTTGCAAAAGAGAGATATTGGCAAGGAAAAGCTGTCTTGTACCTTTGCATTTTTCTCCCAAACGAAGGTCACTAGAAAGAAAATTTTAAAGCCTCCTGTTAGGCCATCATCTACACGACATAGCCCTGAATTTTCCAATGCGCAGCTCTTTGCAAAAGAGAGATATTGGCAAGGAAAAGCTGTCTTGTACCATTGCATTTCTCTCCCAAACGAAGGACACTAGAAAGAAAATTTTAAAGCCTCCTGTTAGGCCATTATCTACACGACATAGCCCTGAATTTTCCAATGCGCAACTCTTTGCAAAAGAGAGATATTGGCAAGGAAAAGCTGTCTTGTACCTTTGCATTTTTCTCCCAAACGAAGGACACTAGAAAGAAAATTTTAAAGCCTCCTGTTAGGCCATCATCTACACGACATAGCCCTGAATTTTCCAATGCGCAGCTCTTTGCAAAAGAGAGAAATTGGCAAGGAAAAGCTGTCTTGTACCATTGCATTTTTCTCCCAAACGAAGGACACTAGAAAGAAAATTTTAAAGCCTCCTGTTAGGCCATCATCTACACGACATAGCCCTGAATTTTCCAATGCGCAGCTCTTTGCAAAAGAGAGATATTGGCAAGGAAAAGCTGTCTTGTACCTTTGCATTTTTCTCCCAAACGAAGGACACTAGAAAGAAAATTTTAAAGCCTCCTGTTAGGCCATCATCTACACGACATAGCCCAGAATTTTCCAATGCGCAGCTCTTTGCAAAAGAGAGATATTGGCAAGGAAAAGCTGTTTTGTACCATTGCATTTTTCTCCCAAACGAAGGACACTAGAAAGAAAATTTTAAAGCCTCCTGTTAGGCCATCATCTACACGACATAGCTCTGAATTTTCCAATGCGTAGCTCTTTGCAAAAGAGAGATATTGGCAAGGAAAAGCTGTCTTGTACCTTTGCATTTTTCTCCCAAACGAAGGACACTAGAAAGAAAATTTTAAAGCCTCCTGTTAGGCCATCATCTACACGACATAGCCCTGAATTTTCCAATGCGCAGCTCTTTGCAAAAGAGAGATATTGGCAAGGAAAAGCTGTCTTGTACCTTTGCATTTTTCTCCCAAACGAAGGTCACTAGAAAGAAAATTTTAAAGCCTCCTGTTAGGCCATCATCTACACGATATAGCCCTGAATTTTCCAATGCGTAGCTCTTTGCAAAAGAGAGATATTGGCAAGGAAAAGCTGTCTTGTACCTTTGCATTTTTCTCCCAAACGAAGGACACTAGAAAGAAAATTTTAAAGCCTCCTGTTAGGCCATCATCTACACGACATAGCCCTGAATTTTCCAATGCGCAGCTCTTTGCAAAAGAGAGATATTGGCAAGGAAAAGCTGTCTTGTACCTTTGCATTTTTCTCCCAAACGAAGGTCACTAGAAAGAAAATTTTAAAGCCTCCTGTTAGGCCATCATCTACACGACATAGCCCTGAATTTTCCAATGCGTAGCTCTTTGCAAAAGAGAGATATTTGCAAGGAAAAGCTGTCTTGTACCTTTGCATTTTTCTCCCAAACGAAGGACACTAGAAAGAAAATTTTAAAGCCTCCTGTTAGGCCATCATCTACACGACATAGCCCTGAATTTTCCAATGCGCAGCTCTTTGCAAAAGAGAGATATTGGCAAGGAAAAGCTGTCTTGTACCTTTGCATTTTTCTCCCAAACGAAGGACGCTAGAAAGAAAATTTTAAAGCCTCCTGTTAGGCCATCATCTACACGACATAGCCCTGAATTTTCCAATGCGCAGCTCTTTGCAAAAGAGAGATATTGGCAAGGAAAAGCTGTCTTGTACCATTGCATTTTTCTCCCAAACGAAGGACACTAGAAAGAACATTTTAAAGCCTCCTGTTAGGCCATCATCTACACGACATAGCCCTGATTTTCCAATGCGCAGCTCTTTGCAAAAGAGATATATTGGCAAGGAAAAGCTGTCTTGTACCATTGCATTTTTCTCCCAAACGAAGGACACTAGAAAGAACATTTTAAAGCCTCCTGTTAGGCCATCATCTACACGACATAGCCCTGAATTTTCCAATGCGCAGCTCTTTGCAATAGAGAGATATTGGCAAGGAAAAGCTGTCTTGTACCATTGCATTTTTCTCCCAAACGAAGGACACTAGAAAGAAAATTTTAAAGCCTCCTGTTAGGCCATCATCTACACGACATAGCCCTGAATTTTCCAATGCGCAGCTCTTTGCAAAAGAGAGATATTGGCAAGGAAAAGCTGTCTTGTACCATTGCATTTCTCTCCCAAACGAAGGACACTAGAAAGAAAATTTTAAAGCCTCCTGTTAGGCCATTATCTACACGACATAGCCCTGAATTTTCCAATGCGCAGCTCTTTGCAAAAGAGAGATATTGGCAAGGAAAAGCTGTCTTGTACCTTTGCATTTTTCTCCCAAACGAAGGACACTAGAAAGAAAATTTTAAAGCCTCCTGTTAGGCCATCATCTACACGACATAGCCCTGAATTTTCCAATGCGCAGCTCTTTGCAAAAGAGAGAAATTGGCAAGGAAAAGCTGTCTTGTACCATTGCATTTTTCTCCCAAACGAAGGACACTAGAAAGAAAATTTTAAAGCCTCCTGTTAGGCCATCATCTACACGACATAGCCCTGAATTTTCCAATGCGCAGCTCTTTGCAAAAGAGAGATATTGGCAAGGAAAAGCTGTCTTGTACCTTTGCATTTTTCTCCCAAACGAAGGACACTAGAAAGAAAATTTTAAAGCCTCCTGTTAGGCCATCATCTACACGACATAGCCCAGAATTTTCCAATGCGTAGCTCTTTGCAAAAGAGAGATATTGGCAAGGAAAAGCTGTCTTGTACCTTTGCATTTTTCTCCCAAACGAAGGTCACTAGAAAGAAAATTTTAAAGCCTCCTGTTAGGCCATCATCTACACGATATAGCCCTGAATTTTCCAATGCGTAGCTCTTTGCAAAAGAGAGATATTGGCAAGGAAAAGCTGTCTTGTACCTTTGCATTTTTCTCCCAAACGAAGGACACTAGAAAGAAAATTTTAAAGCCTCCTGTTAGGCCATCATCTACACGACATAGCCCTGAATTTTCCAATGCGCAGCTCTTTGCAAAAGAGAGATATTGGCAAGGAAAAGCTGTCTTGTACCATTGCATTTTTCTCCCAAACGAAGGACACTAGAAAGAAAATTTTAAAGCCTCCTGTTAGGCCATCATCTACACGACATAGCCCTGAGTTTTCCAATGCGCAGCTCTTTGCAAAAGAGAGATATTGGCAAGAAAAAGCTGTCTTGTACCTTTGCATTTTTCTCCCAAACGAAGGACACTAGAAAGAAAATTTTAAAGCCTCCTGTTAGGCCATCATCTACACGACATAGCCCTGAATTTTCCAATGCGCAGCTCTTTGCAAAAGAGAGATATTGGCAAGGAAAAGCTGTCTTGTACCATTGCATTTTTCTCCCAAACGAAGGACACTAGAAAGAAAATTTTAAAGCCTCCTGTTAGGCCATCATCTACACGACATAGCCCTGAATTTTCCAATGCGTAGCTCTTTGCAAAAGAGAGATATTGGCAAGGAAAAGCTGTCTTGTACCTTTGCATTTTTCTCCCAAACGAAGGACACTAGAAAGAAAATTTTAAAGCCTCCTGTTAGGCCATCATCTACACGACATAGCCCTGAATTTTCCAATGCGCAGCTCTTTGCAAAAGAGAGATATTGGCAAGGAAAAGCTGTCTTGTACCTTTGCATTTTTCTCCCAAACGAAGGTCACTAGAAAGAAAATTTTAAAGCCTCCTGTTAGGCCATCATCTACACGACATAGCCCTGAATTTTCCAATGCGCAGCTCTTTGCAAAAGAGAGATATTGGCAAGGAAAAGCTGTCTTGTACCATTGCATTTCTCTCCCAAACGAAGGACACTAGAAAGAAAATTTTAAAGCCTCCTGTTAGGCCATTATCTACACGACATAGCCCTGAATTTTCCAATGCGCAGCTCTTTGCAAAAGAGAGATATTGGCAAGGAAAAGCTGTCTTGTACCTTTGCATTTTTCTCCCAAACGAAGGACACTAGAAAGAAAATTTTAAAGCCTCCTGTTAGGCCATCATCTACACGACATAGCCCTGAATTTTCCAATGCGCAGCTCTTTGCAAAAGAGAGAAATTGGCAAGGAAAAGCTGTCTTGTACCATTGCATTTTTCTCCCAAACGAAGGACACTAGAAAGAAAATTTTAAAGCCTCCTGTTAGGCCATCATCTACACGACATAGCCCTGAATTTTCCAATGCGCAGCTCTTTGCAAAAGAGAGATATTGGCAAGGAAAAGCTGTCTTGTACCTTTGCATTTTTCTCCCAAACGAAGGACACTAGAAAGAAAATTTTAAAGCCTCCTGTTAGGCCATCATCTACACGACATAGCCCAGAATTTTCCAATGCGCAGCTCTTTGCAAAAGAGAGATATTGGCAAGGAAAAGCTGTTTTGTACCATTGCATTTTTCTCCCAAACGAAGGACACTAGAAAGAAAATTTTAAAGCCTCCTGTTAGGCCATCATCTACACGACATAGCTCTGAATTTTCCAATGCGTAGCTCTTTGCAAAAGAGAGATATTGGCAAGGAAAAGCTGTCTTGTACCTTTGCATTTTTCTCCCAAACGAAGGACACTAGAAAGAAAATTTTAAAGCCTCCTGTTAGGCCATCATCTACACGACATAGCCCTGAATTTTCCAATGCGCAGCTCTTTGCAAAAGAGAGATATTGGCAAGGAAAAGCTGTCTTGTACCTTTGCATTTTTCTCCCAAACGAAGGTCACTAGAAAGAAAATTTTAAAGCCTCCTGTTAGGCCATCATCTACACGATATAGCCCTGAATTTTCCAATGCGTAGCTCTTTGCAAAAGAGAGATATTGGCAAGGAAAAGCTGTCTTGTACCTTTGCATTTTTCTCCCAAACGAAGGACACTAGAAAGAAAATTTTAAAGCCTCCTGTTAGGCCATCATCTACACGACATAGCCCTGAATTTTCCAATGCGCAGCTCTTTGCAAAAGAGAGATATTGGCAAGGAAAAGCTGTCTTGTACCATTGCATTTTTCTCCCAAACGAAGGACACTAGAAAGAAAATTTTAAAGCCTCCTGTTAGGCCATCATCTACACGACATAGCCCTGAATTTTCCAATGCGCAGCTCTTTGCAAAAGAGAGATATTGGCAAGAAAAAGCTGTCTTGTACCTTTGCATTTTTCTCCCAAACGAAGGACACTAGAAAGAAAATTTTAAAGCCTCCTGTTAGGCCATCATCTACACGACATAGCCCTGAATTTTCCAATGCGCAGCTCTTTGCAAAAGAGAGATATTGGCAAGGAAAAGCTGTCTTGTACCATTGCATTTTTCTCCCAAACGAAGGACACTAGAAAGAAAATTTTAAAGCCTCCTGTTAGGCCATCATCTACACGACATAGCCCTGAATTTTCCAATGCGTAGCTCTTTGCAAAAGAGAGATATTGGCAAGGAAAAGCTGTCTTGTACCTTTGCATTTTTCTCCCAAACGAAGGACACTAGAAAGAAAATTTTAAAGCCTCCTGTTAGGCCATCATCTACACGACATAGCCCTGAATTTTCCAATGCGCAGCTCTTTGCAAAAGAGAGATATTGGCAAGGAAAAGCTGTCTTGTACCTTTGCATTTTTCTCCCAAACGAAGGTCACTAGAAAGAAAATTTTAAAGCCTCCTGTTAGGCCATCATCTACACGACATAGCCCTGAATTTTCCAATGCGTAGCTCTTTGCAAAAGAGAGATATTGGCAAGGAAATGCTGTCTTGTACCTTTGCATTTTTCTCCCAAACGAAGGACACTAGAAAGAAAATTTTAAAGCCTCCTGTTAGGCCATCATCTACACGACATAGCCCTGAATTTTCCAATGCGTAGCTCTTTGCAAAAGAGAGATATTGGCAAGGAAAAGCTGTCTTGTACCTTTGCATTTTTCTCCCAAACGAAGGACACTAGAAAGAAAATTTTAAAGCCTCCTGTTAGGCCATCATCTACACCACATAGCCCTGAATTTTCCAATGCGCAGCTCTTTGCAAAAGAGAGATATTGGCAATGAAAAGCTGTCTTGTACCATTGCATTTTTCTCCCAAACGAAGGACACTAGAAAGAAAATTTTAAAGCCTCCTGTTAGGCCATTATCTACACGACATAGCCCTGAATTTTCCAATGCGTAGCTCTTTGCAAAAGAGAGATATTGGCAAGGAAAAGCTGTCTTGTACCTTTGCATTTTTCTCCCAAACGAAGGACACTAGAAAGAAAATTTTAAAGACTCCTGTTAGGCCATCATCTACACGACATAGCCCTGAATTTTCCAATGCGCAGCTCTTTGCAAAAGAGAGATATTGGCAAGGAAAAGCTGTCTTGTACCATTGCATTTTTCTCCCAAACGAAGGACACTAGAAAGAAAATTTTAAAGCCTCCTGTTAGGCCATCATCTACACGACATAGCCCTGAATTTTCCAATGCGCAGCTCTTTGCAAAAGAGAGATATTGGCAAGGAAAAGCTGTCTTGTACCTTTGCATTTTTCTCCCAAACGAAGGTCACTAGAAAGAAAATTTTAAAGCCCCCTGTTAGGCCATCATCTACACGACATAGCCCTGAATTTTCCAATGCGCAGCTCTTTGCAAAAGAGAGATATTGGCAAGGAAAAGCTGTCTTGTACCTTTGCATTTTTCTCCCAAACGAAGGACACTAGAAAGAAAATTTTAAAGCCTCCTGTTAGGCCATCATCTACACGACATAGCCCTGAATTTTCCAATGCGCAGCTCTTTGCAAAAGAGAGATATTGGCAAGGAAAAGCTGTCTTGTACCTTTGCATTTTTCTCCCAAACGAAGGTCACTAGAAAGAAAATTTTAAAGCCTCCTGTTAGGCCATCATCTACACGATATAGCCCTGAATTTTCCAATGCGTAGCTCTTTGCAAAAGAGAGATATTGGCAAGGAAAAGCTGTCTTGTACCTTTGCATTTTTCTCCCAAACGAAGGACACTAGAAAGAAAATTTTAAAGCCTCCTGTTAGGCCATCATCTACACGACATAGCCCTGAATTTTCCAATGCGCAGCTCTTTGCAAAAGAGAGATATTGGCAAGGAAAAGCTGTCTTGTACCATTGCATTTTTCTCCCAAACGAAGGACACTAGAAAGAAAATTTTAAAGCCTCCTGTTAGGCCATCATCTACACGACATAGCCCTGAGTTTTCCAATGCGCAGCTCTTTGCAAAAGAGAGATATTGGCAAGAAAAAGCTGTCTTGTACCTTTGCATTTTTCTCCCAAACGAAGGACACTAGAAAGAAAATTTTAAAGCCTCCTGTTAGGCCATCATCTACACGACATAGCCCTGAATTTTCCAATGCGCAGCTCTTTGCAAAAGAGAGATATTGGCAAGGAAAAGCTGTCTTGTACCATTGCATTTTTCTCCCAAACGAAGGACACTAGAAAGAAAATTTTAAAGCCTCCTGTTAGGCCATCATCTACACGACATAGCCCTGAATTTTCCAATGCGCAGCTCTTTGCAAAAGAGAGATATTGGCAAGGAAAAGCTGTCTTGTACCATTGCATTTTTCTCCCAAACGAAGGACACTAGAAAGAAAATTTTAAAGCCTCCTGTTAGGCCATCATCTACACGACATAGCCCTGAATTTTCCAATGCGTAGCTCTTTGCAAAAGAGAGATATTGGCAAGGAAAAGCTGTCTTGTACGTTTGCATTTTTCTCCCAAACGAAGGACACTAGAAAGAAAATTTTAAAGCCTCCTGTTAGGCCATCATCTACACGACATAGCCCTGAATTTTCCAATGCGCAGCTCTTTGCAAAAGAGAGATATTGGCAAGGAAAAGCTGTCTTGTACCTTTGCATTTTTCTCCCAAACGAAGGTCACTAGAAAGAAAATTTTAAAGCCTCCTGTTAGGCCATCATCTACACGACATAGCCCTGAATTTTCCAATGCGCAGCTCTTTGCAAAAGAGAGATATTGGCAAGGAAAAGCTGTCTTGTACCATTGCATTTCTCTCCCAAACGAAGGACACTAGAAAGAAAATTTTAAAGCCTCCTGTTAGGCCATTATCTACACGACATAGCCCTGAATTTTCCAATGCGCAGCTCTTTGCAAAAGAGAGATATTGGCAAGGAAAAGCTGTCTTGTACCTTTGCATTTTTCTCCAAACGAAGGACACTAGAAAGAAAATTTTAAAGCCTCCTGTTAGGCCATCATCTACACGACATAGCCCTGAATTTTCCAATGCGCAGCTCTTTGCAAAAGAGAGATATTGGCAAGGAAAAGCTGTCTTGTACCTTTGCATTTTTCTCCCAAACGAAGGTCACTAGAAAGAAAATTTTAAAGCCTCCTGTTAGGCCATCATCTACACGATATAGCCCTGAATTTTCCAATGCGTAGCTCTTTGCAAAAGAGAGATATTGGCAAGGAAAAGCTGTCTTGTACCTTTGCATTTTTCTCCCAAACGAAGGACACTAGAAAGAAAATTTTAAAGCCTCCTGTTAGGCCATCATCTACACGACATAGCCCTGAATTTTCCAATGCGCAGCTCTTTGCAAAAGAGAGATATTGGCAAGGAAAAGCTGTCTTGTACCATTGCATTTTTCTCCCAAACGAAGGACACTAGAAAGAAAATTTTAAAGCCTCCTGTTAGGCCATCATCTACACGACATAGCCCTGAGTTTTCCAATGCGCAGCTCTTTGCAAAAGAGAGATATTGGCAAGAAAAAGCTGTCTTGTACCTTTGCATTTTTCTCCCAAACGAAGGACACTAGAAAGAAAATTTTAAAGCCTCCTGTTAGGCCATCATCTACACGACATAGCCCTGAATTTTCCAATGCGCAGCTCTTTGCAAAAGAGAGATATTGGCAAGGAAAAGCTGTCTTGTACCATTGCATTTTTCTCCCAAACGAAGGACACTAGAAAGAAAATTTTAAAGCCTCCTGTTAGGCCATCATCTACACGACATAGCCCTGAATTTTCCAATGCGCAGCTCTTTGCAAAAGAGAGATATTGGCAAGGAAAAGCTGTCTTGTACCATTGCATTTTTCTCCCAAACGAAGGACACTAGAAAGAAAATTTTAAAGCCTCCTGTTAGGCCATCATCTACACGACATAGCCCTGAATTTTCCAATGCGTAGCTCTTTGCAAAAGAGAGATATTGGCAAGGAAAAGCTGTCTTGTACGTTTGCATTTTTCTCCCAAACGAAGGACACTAGAAAGAAAATTTTAAAGCCTCCTGTTAGGCCATCATCTACACGACATAGCCCTGAATTTTCCAATGCGCAGCTCTTTGCAAAAGAGAGATATTGGCAAGGAAAAGCTGTCTTGTACCTTTGCATTTTTCTCCCAAACGAAGGTCACTAGAAAGAAAATTTTAAAGCCTCCTGTTAGGCCATCATCTACACGACATAGCCCTGAATTTTCCAATGCGCAGCTCTTTGCAAAAGAGAGATATTGGCAAGGAAAAGCTGTCTTGTACCATTGCATTTCTCTCCCAAACGAAGGACACTAGAAAGAAAATTTTAAAGCCTCCTGTTAGGCCATTATCTACACGACATAGCCCTGAATTTTCCAATGCGCAGCTCTTTGCAAAAGAGAGATATTGGCAAGGAAAAGCTGTCTTGTACCTTTGCATTTTTCTCCCAAACGAAGGACACTAGAAAGAAAATTTTAAAGCCTCCTGTTAGGCCATCATCTACACGACATAGCCCTGAATTTTCCAATGCGCAGCTCTTTGCAAAAGAGAGAAATTGGCAAGGAAAAGCTGTCTTGTACCATTGCATTTTTCTCCCAAACGAAGGACACTAGAAAGAAAATTTTAAAGCCTCCTGTTAGGCCATCATCTACACGACATAGCCCTGAATTTTCCAATGCGCAGCTCTTTGCAAAAGAGAGATATTGGCAAGGAAAAGCTGTCTTGTACCTTTGCATTTTTCTCCCAAACGAAGGACACTAGAAAGAAAATTTTAAAGCCTCCTGTTAGGCCATCATCTACACGACATAGCCCAGAATTTTCCAATGCGCAGCTCTTTGCAAAAGAGAGATATTGGCAAGGAAAAGCTGTTTTGTACCATTGCATTTTTCTCCCAAACGAAGGACACTAGAAAGAAAATTTTAAAGCCTCCTGTTAGGCCATCATCTACACGACATAGCTCTGAATTTTCCAATGCGTAGCTCTTTGCAAAAGAGAGATATTGGCAAGGAAAAGCTGTCTTGTACCTTTGCATTTTTCTCCCAAACGAAGGACACTAGAAAGAAAATTTTAAAGCCTCCTGTTAGGCCATCATCTACACGACATAGCCCTGAATTTTCCAATGCGCAGCTCTTTGCAAAAGAGAGATATTGGCAAGGAAAAGCTGTCTTGTACCTTTGCATTTTTCTCCCAAACGAAGGTCACTAGAAAGAAAATTTTAAAGCCTCCTGTTAGGCCATCATCTACACGATATAGCCCTGAATTTTCCAATGCGTAGCTCTTTGCAAAAGAGAGATATTGGCAAGGAAAAGCTGTCTTGTACCTTTGCATTTTTCTCCCAAACGAAGGACACTAGAAAGAAAATTTTAAAGCCTCCTGTTAGGCCATCATCTACACGACATAGCCCTGAATTTTCCAATGCGCAGCTCTTTGCAAAATAGAGATATTGGCAAGGAAAAGCTGTCTTGTACCATTGCATTTTTCTCCCAAACGAAGGACACTAGAAAGAAAATTTTAAAGCCTCCTGTTAGGCCATCATCTACACGACATAGCCCTGAATTTTCCAATGCGCAGCTCTTTGCAAAAGAGAGATATTGGCAAGAAAAAGCTGTCTTGTACCTTTGCATTTTTCTCCCAAACGAAGGACACTAGAAAGAAAATTTTAAAGCCTCCTGTTAGGCCATCATCTACACGACATAGCCCTGAATTTTCCAATGCGCAGCTCTTTGCAAAAGAGAGATATTGGCAAGGAAAAGCTGTCTTGTACCATTGCATTTTTCTCCCAAACGAAGGACACTAGAAAGAAAATTTTAAAGCCTCCTGTTAGGCCATCATCTACACGACATAGCCCTGAATTTTCCAATGCGTAGCTCTTTGCAAAAGAGAGATATTGGCAAGGAAAAGCTGTCTTGTACCTTTGCATTTTTCTCCCAAACGAAGGACACTAGAAAGAAAATTTTAAAGCCTCCTGTTAGGCCATCATCTACACGACATAGCCCTGAATTTTCCAATGCGCAGCTCTTTGCAAAAGAGAGATATTGGCAAGGAAAAGCTGTCTTGTACCTTTGCATTTTTCTCCCAAACGAAGGTCACTAGAAAGAAAATTTTAAAGCCTCCTGTTAGGCCATCATCTACACGACATAGCCCTGAATTTTCCAATGCGTAGCTCTTTGCAAAAGAGAGATATTGGCAAGGAAATGCTGTCTTGTACCTTTGCATTTTTCTCCCAAACGAAGGACACTAGAAAGAAAATTTTAAAGCCTCCTGTTAGGCCATCATCTACACGACATAGCCCTGAATTTTCCAATGCGTAGCTCTTTGCAAAAGAGAGATATTGGCAAGGAAAAGCTGTCTTGTACCTTTGCATTTTTCTCCCAAACGAAGGACACTAGAAAGAAAATTTTAAAGCCTCCTGTTAGGCCATCATCTACACCACATAGCCCTGAATTTTCCAATGCGCAGCTCTTTGCAAAAGAGAGATATTGGCAATGAAAAGCTGTCTTGTACCATTGCATTTTTCTCCCAAACGAAGGACACTAGAAAGAAAATTTTAAAGCCTCCTGTTAGGCCATTATCTACACGACATAGCCCTGAATTTTCCAATGCGTAGCTCTTTGCAAAAGAGAGATATTGGCAAGGAAAAGCTGTCTTGTACCTTTGCATTTTTCTCCCAAACGAAGGACACTAGAAAGAAAATTTTAAAGACTCCTGTTAGGCCATCATCTACACGACATAGCCCTGAATTTTCCAATGCGCAGCTCTTTGCAAAAGAGAGATATTGGCAAGGAAAAGCTGTCTTGTACCATTGCATTTTTCTCCCAAACGAAGGACACTAGAAAGAAAATTTTAAAGCCTCCTGTTAGGCCATCATCTACACGACATAGCCCTGAATTTTCCAATGCGCAGCTCTTTGCAAAAGAGAGATATTGGCAAGGAAAAGCTGTCTTGTACCTTTGCATTTTTCTCCCAAACGAAGGTCACTAGAAAGAAAATTTTAAAGCCCCCTGTTAGGCCATCATCTACACGACATAGCCCTGAATTTTCCAATGCGCAGCTCTTTGCAAAAGAGAGATACAGATGTGTCCACTATTACCTTTCTGAAAAAAGTATCATGGCCTGCCGTTCATGGCACGAGATAAGATTTCCTCTTAAGATATAGACGGCAAGCCATGTGTATCTCCTCTGAAATATAGTGCAGTACCACTTTTCAGACAGCAGGTGGCATTTTCAGAAACTGAGCAAGCAGAAAGTCTGATAAAGAGATTCTAGAGGGAGTAGTTCAGACCTGATTCTAGCAGCATTTTATTTGCAAATGGGCAAAACCATGGGGGTCATTCCGAAATGATCGCACGCTAGGTTGTTTTACAGCGGTGCGATCAGGTCGAAACTGCACATGCGTATGCACCTCAATGCGCATGTGCGTCGTACGGGTACAAAGCGGATCATTGCTGAGCAATGGATTTAACGAAGAATCGATTCGCACAGCAGATCGCAAGGAGATTGACAGGAAGAGGGCATTTGTGGGTGGCAACTGAACGCTTTCTGGGAGTGTTTGGAAAAACGCAGGCGTGTCCAAGCGTTTGCAGGGCAGGTGTCTGACGTCAATTCCGGACACGAACAGGCTAAAGTGTTTGCCCCGAATTTACATCAGACACCCACCCTGCAAACGCATTGACACACCTGCGTTTTTCCAAACACTCCCAGAAAATGGTCAGTTGACATCCACAAATGTTTTCTTCCAGTCAATCTCCTTGCGATTGTCTGTGCGAATGGATTATTCATTAAATCCATTGCTCAGCAACGATCCACTTTGTACCTGTGCGACGCGCCTGCGTATTGCGGGGCACACACATGCGCAGTTATGTCCTGATCGCAGCTCAGCAAAACAACCTAGCGTGCAATCAGGCCTGCATGACCCCCATGGTTTTGCCCATCTGCTAACAAAATTGCAGCTATGGGGTGTCATTCCGAGTTGATCGTAGCCCTGCAAAATTTTGCAGGGCTACGATCAGGAACAGAGACATGCGGGGGATGCCCAGCACAGGGCCAGTCCGCCCCGCAGGTCAGTTACGCCCCCCCCTGCAGAAGTGCAAAAGTATTGCACAGCGGAGATGCTTTTGTACTTCAGCAGTAGCTCCCGGCCAGCGCAGCTTTAGCGTGCTGGCCGGGAGCTACTCATTACTACACGGCCCGCAGCGGCTGGTCAGCAGCAGCGATCGGGTCAGAATGACCCCCATGAGCCGTATGTGCAGGGCAATTTATCCATCATGCACACGGGAATATCAGCTGCAGCAGCTAATTGTGAAGTATTAATATTTTTCAAATACATCTCTCATACTAACTTCCAACATGTACCTGGCTCAATGTTGCCTATATGTTTAAAAAAATCTTTTTCCTTGTGATTGATAATGTGCTGATGAAGAGTTCATACAAACTCCACACAGAGATTCAATATAGAAATTATGATACTAACTAAAAGGCACTATTGATACTTGTCATTTTTTGCAATTGTTTGGTGGTTAAGGTGTGAGTAGAGAGAATTTTTGGTATTTCAATACCACATATATTTCACTGGGATCCGGTCTGAAGATCGACAGTGTCTGCCATACAAGTGGGTGCTGCGTCTGTCTGCCACAAATCGGTCCAGCGCTGAGGCTGTGTTGCCATAATAAGTCACTGGGTGCTCTGTGTGCCATACACGTGGGTGCTGCACCTGTCTGCCACAAATCGGTCCAGCGCTGAGGCTGTGTTGCCATAATAAGTCACTGGGTGCTCTGTCTGCCATACAAGTGGGTGCTGTGCCTGTCTGCCACAAATCAGTCCTGTGCTTGGGCTGTGCTCCATAATAAGTCACTGGGTGCTCTGTCTGCCATACAAGTGGGTGCTGTGCCTGTCTGCCACAAATCAGTCCTGTGCTTGGGCTGTGCTCCATAATAAATCACTGGGTGCTCTGTCTGCCATACAAGTGGGTGCTGTGCCTGTCTGCCACAAATCAGTCCTGTGCTTGGGCTGTGCTCCATAATAAATCACTGGGTGCTCTGTCTGCCATACAAGTGGGTGCTGTGCCTGTCTGCCACAAATCAGTCCTGTGCTTGGGCTGTGCTCCATAATAAATCACTGGGTGCTCTGTCTGCCATACAAGTGGGTGCTGTGCCTGTCTGCCACAAATCAGTCCAGTGCTTGGGCTGTGCTCCATAATAAGTCACTGGGTGCTCTGCCTGCCATACAAGTGGGTGAAGAAACATGAGACCCAGGGCCTGATCAGCCATAAGGCTGCAGCCTGGATAGCTGAGTTCTGGGGGGGCGCAGCACTGGCACAATAGATGCTTAGGCTCTACCTACTACTGGAAGCTGCAGATTCCATGCAGATCGCATTGGAAGACGGCCCTTATAGGAGACAGATGCCAGGGGTATTACTAGACCATTACCCAGCGCTACCCAGAATGAGCATGTAACCCCCTGGCTCTAAGCATATAACCCCTATGGCAAAAAGCATATGTAACCCCTGGCAACGAGCATGTAACCCCTGGCCACGAGCATGTGACCGGGTCAGACTTCCGGTCAGCAGAGTCAAGGATGCCGGTGGCTTCTCCTCCCACCTCTAGCCACCAACAGCACCGTGGGCAGCTACATGGACATCTGTATGTGCAGGGCAATTTATCCATCAGGCACACGGGAATATCAGCAGTGGCAGCTAATTGTGAAGTATTAATATATCTCCAATACATGTGGGAGTGCCAGTAGTGTCCTCGGTGCAGAGGTGTAGGTGGTGTAATCAGTGCAGGAGGGCTGGCAGTATCCCCAGTGCAGGAGTGTCAGTAGTGCGGGAGATGTCCTCCTTGCACTTGGTTGATGGTACAGTGGACACTTCTGGCACTCCCGCACTGCCAGCACCCCACTGCCCTCTTTTTTGGAGGCACAAGTATTATTTATATATTTTTAAAAAGATTATTATTATATATATATATATTTTTTTTAATGGGATGGGAAAAAAACCCCCAAAAATTGCGTGGGGTCCCCCCTCCAAAGCATAACCAGCCTCGGGCTCTTCGAGCCAGTCCTGGTTCTAAAAATCCAGGGGGAAAATGGACAGGGCATCCCCTGTATTTTTAAAACCAGCACCGGGCTCTGTGCCTGGTGCTGGTGCAAAAAATACGGGGGACAAAAAGAGTAGGGGTCCCCCGTATTTTTTACACCAGCATCGGGCTCCACTAGCTGGACAGATAATGCCACAGCCAGGGGTCACTTTTATACAGTGCCCTGCGGCCATGGCATTAAATATCCAACTAGTCACCCCTGGCCAGGGTACCCTGGGGGAGTGGGGACCCCTTCAATCAAGGGGTCCACCCCCCAGCCACCCAAGGGCCAGGGGTGAAGCCCGAGGCTGTCCCCCCATCCAAAGGCTGCGGATGGGGGGCTGATAGCCTTGAGAAAATTGAAAGAATATTGTTTTTTCCAGTAGTACTACAAGTCCCAGCAAGCCTCCCCCGCAAGCTGGTACTTGGAGAACCACAAGTACCAGCATGCGGGAGAAAAACGTGCCCGCTGGTACCTGTAGTTCTAATGGAAAAAAAATACCCAAATAAAAACAGGAGACACACACCGTGACAGTAAAACTTTATTTCACACATGTCGACACACACATACTTACCTATGTTGACAGTGGCGTAACTAGAAATTTATCTCCCCCAAGCCAAAAACTTCTTCGGCGCCCCCCCCCATCCCCCATAATTGGGAGGAATAAAGGGGTAAATATGCGCGCGCCAGCAAAAAAGGGGGCGTGGATTCGTTGGGATGGGCGTGGTTTCGTTGGAATGGGCGTGGCATTGCAGGAAAAGACTACCTTATACCCCAGTTTTGCAACCTGCACGCCCAGACGTTGGCCACCACAGGAAAGAAAAATAATCCTGATTCATGCCCCTTACATTATTTGTAATTTTTCCTCCTTATAGTAATGCCCAGTATACATTATGCCACATACTGCAATGGCCCTTAGACAGTATGCCACACACAATAATGCACATGACACAGTATGTACACACCATAATGCCCCTGACACATTATGCCACACACCGTAATGCCTGTGACACATTATGACAGGAATCGCAATGCCCGTTATACATTATGCTACACACTGCACTGCCCCTGATACATTATAGCACATACAATGTCTGTGACACATTATGACACACACTGCAATGTCCGTGATACATTATACCACACACTGCAATGCCCGATACATTATAGCACATACAATGCCTGTGACACATTATGCCACACACTGCAATGACCTTGAGACATTATACCACAATGCCCGTGATATAGTATACCATACACCGTAATGCCTGTGACACATCGCAATGCCCGTTATACCCTATGCCACACACCGCAATGTCCGTTATATATTATGCCACACTGCAATGACCCTGAGACATTATACCACATACCACAATGCCCGTGATATAGTATACCACACACCGTAATGCCTGACACATTATGACACACACCGCAATGTCCGTGATACATTATGCCACACACTGCAATGACCCTGAGACATTATACCACATATCACAATGCCCGCGATATAATATACCATACACCGTAATGCCTGTGACACATTATGACACACACCGCAATGTCCGTGATACATTATGCCACACACCGTAATGCCCATTACACATTAAGTCCTACAGTAAGGCTTCTAATTACTTTTCAATTACCTGCTCGTTGTCAGGGGTTTCATGCACTGGGTGTCATGCTCGTTGCCAGGGGTTTTATGCTCTTGGTTCCATGCACGGTGCCAGGGGTTTTCATGCTCAGGGTGTCATGCTCGTTGCCAGGGGTTTCATGCACTGGGTGTCATGCTCGTTGCCAGGGGTTTCATGCACTGGGTGTCATGCTTGTTGCCAGGGGTTTCATGCACTGGGTGTCATGCTCGTTGCTAGGAGGTAGTCCTTGTTGCTAGGGCTGTGCTCCCAGTGCCACATATGTCTCCAGTGCCAGATATTCCCCCACGGTGCCAGGTACTCACATGCCCCCAGTGCCAAATATAGCCCCCCCCATGTGCCAGGTACACATATACCTCCCCAGTGCCACATTATCCCCAGTGCCAGATATTCCCCCACAGTGCCACATTTGCCCCCAGTGCCAAAATATGCCCCAGTGCCAGATATTCCCCCCCAGTGCCACATATGCCCCGTGCCAGATATTCCCCCCCCAGTGCCACATATTGCCCCCCCCAGTGCCACATATGCCCCAGTGCCAGATATCCCCCCCGTGCCACATATGCCCCAGTGCCAGATATTCCCCCCCAGTGCCACATATGCCCCGTGCCAGATATTCCCCCCCAGTGCCACATATTGCCCCCCCCAGTGCCACATATGCCCCAGTGCCAGATATCCCCCCCCCGTGCCACATATGCCCCAGTGCCAGATATTCCCCCCAGTGCCATAAATGTCCCCAGTGCCAGATATTCTCTCCCCCCCCCTCCCTGCCAAATATGCCCCCAGTGCCAGATATTCCCCCCAGTGCCATAAATGTCCCCAGTGCCAGATATTCCCCCCAGTGCCATAAATGTCCCCAGTGCCAGATATTCCCCCATTGCCAGATATGCCCCCTCAGTGCCAGATATGCCCCCTCAGTGCGTCGTTTCCCCCCCCCTTCCTCCTCCGCCGCCGCAGCCGCCGCCGCTCCCCTGCTGTTAGGAGGGACACAGAGGGCACAGTGCGCGCCTCTCCTGTGTCTCCGGCGGCCGCGGGTCATTGTAATAAAGGAAGTGCTCACGAACGGCACTTCCTTTATGAGACCCGCGGCCGCCGGAGACCCAGGAGGGACACAGGAGAGGCGCGCACTGTGCCCTCTGTGTCCCTCCTAACAGCAGGGAGGAAACGAGACCGCAGACTGACATGCGGACGCTCGTCCGCATGTCAGTCTGCACTAAATCAGTGGCGCCCCCGCAGCCCCTCGCCCCCAAGCCACCGCGAGGGCTGCGGGGGCAGTAGTTACGCCACTGTATGTTGACTGTTTTCTGCCCAGCGATATCGGTGATCACACGGGCTCAGCAAGATCACTCAGCACACAGAGCTGCACCAGCGATGTGTGCTGAGCGATCTGTCACTGCCCGTGTTTGCAATAGAGAAAACATGGGTGATGACTAGATCTTTCAAGCATGCAGGGACGCACATCACTATCGCTATAGTCCATACACACATAGAGATTTGTGCTGTATTTCTAAGTGACTCAGCAAATCAATTAGAAAAGCAGCCCAAATCGCTATGTGTGTGTGATCGTATTCAGGTCATTCTGATGTACAGTATTGCCAGCTTTAGAGTCCAGTTCTTAATTGTGTAGGTGTGAAAATCTCAGTGTGAGAGGCCTTTGAAGTAGATTCCTTGGGGAATAGAGTTACAGCACAGTAACGTGTATTCTGGGTGGGGGAAGGGCTGCTGTCCTGGAATTTGAAATAAACAGTGAACTTTTAGCAATTCAGAGCCTCAGTTTATTAATGCAAAAATTGGGGTTATTTGTTACTCAGAGCACAGAGGTGAATGAAGTCTAAAGTGACATTAAAGAATAAGTTAATTAAAACCTAATAGTGCTACAAGGTAATGGAACATATTATAAGACTTTGCAATGATAAAATAATTCCAACTAAATAGTATAAATATACTGTAAGTTAGACAAAACTGAATGCAATCACTTTGATGCTTTGTACAATCCATACACAATTACAAAATACAGTGTTGCAGAGGTGACTACTTTTTTTTTTTAAACAATTTTCAAGATTGCATAACAAATGTAATACTAGGGTGAAGTACATGTTACAGATAAAATATAACAAATTAATTAATTTAAGCAGGTAGTCTAATTTTGATATTTCAAGCATTTGCAGAAAGGATGAGTACGATAGGTAAAGGGCCCTTTATGCAAATTCTATGCATTATTCGTTTGCGTACTGTCTTTTTTGATGTGTCGACATATGGCCTGTCGACCAATATTGGTCGACCTAATGACTGTTGACCTTCTTTTTGTCGACAATATGATCCATTCCAATTACATGCAGCTGGCTTGTCCATTTCTTTCTATAATCACTGGCAGCACAGAAAATAAATGGTCTACATAATTATTACAGGTCTCCAATGTAAGTACGTTTTTCCAAAATGTATTGATGCCATCAATCAGTTGCTCTTTTGTCCTTGGCTTACATTGAGAACGAATATAACTTTTCATTTGAGACCACACTAGCTCGATAGGATTCATGTCCTGTGATCTGTGAAAAGTCAATAAAGGGAGAGAATTTAAATATGGAATATTTGGCATTTCATGCTTTACAGGAAGCATCAGTCTACAGGGCAAAACTGTACTTACTCTGGTGGTGTGCGTTACCAAATGATGCCTTTTTCCTCTATGAATTTGGCCGAAGCACTATGTTTTGGATCATTGTCCTGGAACATTCGATGTCCAGATGACCAATACTTTCTTACATACGGCACTAAAGTATCATTAATGATCATGGACTGGAAGAATGTTTTATCCATGATACCTGACGTAGAACAATAAAAAAAACAGGATTTTATATACCTACCAGTAAATCCTTTTCTCGTAGTCCATAGACTTACAGTAGTCACTGGACAGTAGTTCTAAATAGAAAATATTGAAAAACAACATAGTAATGTACATTACTACTGTACTTTATATGTACCTTCAAAAATTAAAATTGGTCCTGGGCCTCTGCGGGAGATACCACCCCACACATGTACTTTTAATGGGTGCTTTGGAGATGGCTTAAATGATAAATGGCCACGTTTGCGGAAGGACCTCCTTGCAAACCTCTCAAGTGCTACAGAAGTTTCATCTGTAAATATGACATTGTCAAAATTTTCTCCAATAGCAATCCATTGACGAGCCTGTTGAACTCTCTTTTCCTTGTTAACATCTCTAATCATGTGAGTCATCCTGTGAAAGGAATGTAAAATGGGATACAGTTTACAGTGGGAATAGGATAATTGAGCGTCCAAACTAAGATAATGTTAAAGAAAAATCAGATGCTGATTTCAGAGATGTAATTAGTTTACCGCACTGTATACAAACTGTATAGAAATTGTATTATAATTGTAATTGAAATTTCAATTTACTGTACAGTACCTAGCACCGGCATAAGTCCAACCAAGTTGCCTCCGCATTCTTTTTATGCTACTACAGGAGATGTCAAGGCCATACTCAGCTTGCAGAATACGACGGAGTTCTATGGCAGTAAGCTCATCATTATCAGCAGTCAGCTCATCTACTATTTTCTTGACTCTCCTAAAGTACAGTCGATGAAAAATTAGAGATTATAATCAAAATGTAAAGTACTATCTATAGTATATCTATGCCATATCAGCAAGAATACAGTATTGTCAAAGAGTTTAAATAAAAACAAATGACAAGGGTGTATCGTACTGTATGTGTATCGGCAGAGCCGGATTAAGACCATGGGGGGCCTGTGGCTCTTAATACTGTGGAGCCTCTAATAAAAAGAAGGCAGCTGAATATATATATATATATATATATGCAGCAGCTTAATGTGCTCCCCAAGCAGCACACGGCGGACCTCCTGACCTGCCCTGCACTACCGCACTGCAGCAGTGGCCACACAGACAGGACAGCTGAGCTGAGCGACGGCTCAGCTGTCCAATAATGTATGAATGAAGTAGCCAGTCATTGGATGGGCACGCAGGCTGCAGGGACTGGCTGCTTCATTCATATATTATTGGACAGCTGAGCTGTCGCTCAGCTCAGCTGTCCTACCTGTGCGGCCGCCTATGCAGCGAGGACGTGAGCCGGGAGCCCAGCACCGCAGATTGGATCGGAAGAGAGATCCGATCTGTGGTGTGGCAGGGGGCCCTTTGGAAAGGGGGGCCCGGGGTACGTACTCCCCCCCCCCCCCCTTTAATCTAGCTCTGTGTATCGGTGCTCTCTCCTCCAGCGATTTTGAGCTGAAAGCAGCTCCCTTTTGGTTGTTTGAGCTGCTTTTGTGAATAATGTTGAAAAGCATACCATATAGATGCCTCTGTTGAAGTCACAGTATTTGCGGTCATCCTCCTGGCTAATGCTCCTACCGGTAGCCTTTTAGTTGGAGTGGACATCTTATTCGCTTTAACCGCAATGTGACCGCTTGTCCTCCCGGCCGGTACTTTCACTCCTGGCCTTATCCGGAGTCAATGGGCAGATGGTTACACAGCCATTTCCCTGCTTTGGGGATGTGATTCAGCCAGCCAGCTGATGGATAATGATCCGCTGCAGTCTGTGTATGGAGATGGTGACAGACGCGTTTCCCAGCCTACTCAATAGCATCGGCCGCTTCCTCAATTTTTTTATTTTTTATGTGATGCCGGCCGGCACTAAGTATAATTGTGAAAAGGAATATTGATAGAAATAAAAATATTTTTTAAATATCCACAACAGATGTGTATAGCGCTCTCTCGATTGTTTTTTTCTCTAATTCAGATCTATTCACTTGCTAGCTATTTTTTGCAGCGCTGCGAACAGATAGACGCCACCTATAGGGGAGTGTACTTTAGCTTTGCAAGTGTGCGAACGCGTGTGCATCCGCCCTGTACAAAAACAGCTTGTGCAGTTTCTGAGTTGCTCTGACCTAACTCAGCCGCAGCGATCCCTTCAGCCTATTCAAGCCCGGAATTGACATCAGACACCCACCCTGCAAATGCCTCAACACGCCTGCGTTTTTCCGGACACTCCCAGAAAATGGTCAGTTGACACCCACAATCGCGCTCTTCCTATCAATCTCTTTGCGATCGGCTGTGCGAATGGATTCTTCGCTAGAACCAGTGCACAGCAACGATCCGCTTTGTACCCATACGACGTGCCTGGAAAAATTGACTACTGGGACCTACACACGTAGCGATTTAGGCTGCTTTTCTAAGTGATTTGAGTGAATCGCTTAGAAATTCAGCACAAATTGCTCTGTGCGTGGACTATAGCAATAGTGATGCGCATCCCCGCGCTTCACTATCGCCCATCTACTTAGTTCAAGCATGTGTGAAAGATCTAGTCATCTCCCGTGTTTTCTCTATTGAGAACTCGTGCAGTGACAGATCGCTCAGCACACATTGTTGGTGCAGCGCTGTGTGCTGAGCGATCTGAGCAATCTAATACCCCGTGTGTAGGCCCCATTATTCAGCAGCAGAAAAGAAAAGTATAATATATCCATTGGATTAAAGAGAAGCAATAGGTTATAGCAATACAGTAACTGAGACAATTTAGGCTTTGTTCATGAACCCATAATAATCTCTGGATTACACACTGAATTGAGAAAAAAATAACTGCGTTCTCTCCCTCTTTCATCATCAAATGCTGTTCATACTTATAGTAGGTAGGGATGAGCGGGCTCAGATCTACAAGATCCGAGCCCATCCGAACTTCCCGATCCGAGCCGGGATCAGAGTCCGGCTCGGGTTTTCCTTCCAGACTCAGATCCCGGAACAAGTCAAAACGTCATCATCCCGCTGTCGGATTCTCGCGAGATCTGGACTATATGCTATTCCACACTTCTTGCTGCAATTATCACTCCAGCATTGCAGAGGGAGCAGGACGGACATGTCTGTTGTCTGTCTGTGGGAGGGTGGCGGGAAGGGTGGCGTGGGGTGGGTGCTGGTTCTACTGTCGGTGCTGTTGTCCTGTGCTGTAACAAATCAGTCCAGTGCTTGGGCTATGCTGCCATAATAAGTCACTGGGTGCTCTGTCTGCCATACAAGTGGGGGCTGCATCTGTCTGCCATAAATCAGTCCAGTGCTGTGGCTGTGCTCCATAATAAGTCACTGGGTGCTCTGTGTGCCATACACATGGGTGCTGTGTCTGTCTGCCACAAATCAGTCCAGTGCTGGGGCTATGCTGCCATAATAAGTCACTGAGTGCTCTGTCTGCCATACAAGTGGGGGCTGCGTCTGTCTGCATAAATCAGTCCAGTGCTGTAGCTGTGCTCGATAATAAGTCACTCAGTGCTCTGTCTGCCATACAAGCGGGTGAAGAAACATGAGACCCAGGGCCTGATCAGCCTGGATGTCTGAGTCCTGGGGGGGGCGCAGCACCGGCACAATAGATGCTTAGGCTCTACCTACTACTGGAAGCTGCAGATTCCATGCAGACAGCATGGAAGATGGCCCTTTAAAAATGTCAGCTGCCTTCTAGGAAACATATACTAGAGGTATTACTAGACCATTACCCAGCGCTACCCGGAATGAGCATGTAACCCCCTGGCACTGAGCATGTAACCCCCTGGCACTGAGCATGTAACCCCTATAGCAACAAGCATATGTAACCCCTGGCAACGAGCATGTAACCCCTGGCAATGAGCATGTGACCGGGTCCAACTTCCGGTCAGCAGAATCACGGATGCCGGCGGAGTGCTGGCAGTATCCCCAGTGCAGTTGTGCCGGCGGTATCCTCAGTGCAGGAGTGTCGGCAGCCCCAGCACCCCACCCGCGATCGCGGCACCCCCGCACCCCAACCGCGATCGCTGCACCCCCCGCACCCCACCCATGATCGCGGTACCCCCGCACCCCACCCACGATCGCGGCACCCCCCGCATATCACCCGCGATCGCGGCACCCCCCGCATATCACCCACGATCGCGGCACCCCCCGCATATCACCCACGATCGCAGCACCTCTGCTCCCCTCCTGCAGTCACTGCCCCCCCAAGATCGCGGCACCCCTTCCCCCTCGCCACCACCAGGGCCAGCTCCAGCCCGCACCGGCTCCCGCACCGGTAATTCACCCCCCCCCCCCCGCGCCCGCCAGCCTCCCTCCGCCCGCACCGGCTCCCGCACCGCTAATTCACCCCCCCAACCCGTCCGCCAGCCTACCTCCGCCCGCACCGGCTCCCGCACCGCTAATTCCCCCCCCCCCCCCGCGCCAGCCTTCTGTCACTTCAGACGCGCACAGAGCTAATCAGGTGAGTGCCACGGAGTGGCGCTTCCTGTTTGGCTGAAGAGACACTTCTGTGACAGCATGGGACCCCTTTCAGTCCGTTTGGTCCGGGTGTTCGGTTTGTTGTTTTGCCAAGTACGTGGATTATAATCTGGACCCTGGATCAGGTGAGTATAATTATCTTTTATTTTCAGGTACCCGTGGATTCTACTTGGAGAAGAGGACCGACTGCTTTGTGTCAACATTGGTAAGTATGTGTGTGTCGACATGTGTGAAATAAAGTTTTACTGTCACGGTGTGTGTCTCCTGTTTTTATTTGGGTATTTTTTTTCCATTAGAACTACAGGTACCAGCGGGCCCGTTTTTCTCCCGCATGCTGGTACTTGTGGTTCTCCAAGTACCAGCTTGCAGGGAGGCTTGCTGGGACTTGTAGTACTGCTGGAAAAAACAATATTCTTTCAATTTTCTCAAGGCTATCAGCCCCCCATCCGCAGCCTTTGGACGGGGGGGACAGCCTCGGGCTTCACCCCTGGCCCTTGGGTGGCCGGGGGGGGACCCCTTGATTGAAGGGGTCCCCACTCCCCCAGGGTACCCCGGCCAGGGGTGACTAGTTGGATATTTAATGCCACGGCCGCAGGGCACTGTATAAAAGTGACCCCCGGCTGTGGCATTATCTGTCCAGCTAGTGGAGCCCGATGCTGGTGTAAAAAATACGGGGGACCCCTACACTTTTTGTCCCCCGTATTTTTTGCACCAGCACCAGGCGCAGAGCACGGTGCTGGTTTTAAAAATACGGGGGATCCCCTGTCCATTTTTCCCCTGGATTTCTAGAACCAGGACCGGCTCGAAGAGCCCGAGGCTGGTTATGCTTTGGAGGGGGGACCCCACGCAATTTTTTTTCGGGTTTTTCCCATTCCATTTGAACAAAAAAAAATAATAATAATCTTTTTAAAAATATATAAATAATACTTGTGCCTCCAAAAAAGACAAACCAAGTACCTAATCCCTTCTAATATAAATAGATATGCTATTACCCAAAAAAAAAACACCAAAAAAAACATGTTTTTAAATTTTTTTATTAGATTCCGCCAGCAAAGTGTGGCGGATTGAAAATGACCGAAACCGAAACGTTAAGCTGGCAGAACAGGGTCACGTATGTTCTTGATTATTGAAAAGTCCTAGAGTGCCGCCTATCGTTTGTGATATGTTTGCTTTTTGAAGCTCAGGAGGGCACCAGGCAAGCTGTACATTTTACTACATTGGGAGTGCCGAATATCTACATCTGGTATATATATATATATATATATTTATTTGCCTTGGCAGCCCAACCATGCTGGTATCCATAGTTCAGTATAAAAATAAGTAAATCTAATAAATGTATGGTGGTGAAAGAAAAGCCCAGTTTCACTGAAAAAAAGACACTTCTGCATGTTTTGAAATTAAAAAACAAAACAAAACTGAAGAACTGTAGGAAGGCACTGTCCGCCTACTTCGGTGACATCTCAAGTTGGACAGAAGTTGGAAGGTTGGTTGGTCTGATGAAAAGTTGGTTAGATGTGTGGAGCACTGGTAAAAAGTTGGTGAGATGTGTGGGGCACTGTTTTAGTTGAACAGACAAGTTGGATGGTTGGAAGTTTGGAGTGTTGGAGAAAAGTTGGTCTGATGTATGGCTAGCTTAAGTCCAGACCTACTTAGAAACTGCACAACATTTTTTACCATAGCAGGCCTGCACAAGCGATTGCAGCCTTGCTATGGGGAAGAAACAACCCTCATAGGCGGAGATACGGGCTGCAAAAAGCAGCTTCGTGCGATCAACTCGTAATGAGGCCCTTTATTTGGAAATATTTTATCATTGCAAAATCTTATATGTTCTTTTACTCTATAGCACTAAGGTTTTTCTTAACTTATTATTTAATTTCACTTTAAACTTAATTCACCTCTGTGCTCTGAGCAACATACTGTATAGTAACATCCCCCAGCCAGGATAAAATCTGTACCCACCAAGGAGTCTACTTCAAAGGCCTCTCATACTGAGATTTTCACACCTACACAATTAGCAATTAGACTCTAAAGCTGGCCATAAATCAGAACGACCTGATTACAGTGTCTATTTAACAGCAATGTTGGTGGAAAGCTACGTTACGTGATGCACTGGACACCCAGTGGTGAAACTATGAATTGTCATGAATTGTCATTGCACAACATGATGGCCCAACAACAAAAGGAATTCATGTCATGCCAAATTTACTGCCATTGCACTCTTTTCAGAAAGGTAATAGTGGACACATCTGTATTGGCAAGGAAAAGCTGTCTTGTACCTTTGCATTTTTCTCCCAAACGAAGGACACTAGAAAGAAAATTTTAAAGCCTCCTGTTAGGCCATCATCTACACGACATAGCCCTGAATTTTCCAATGCGCAGCTCTTTGCAAAAGAGAGATATTGGCAAGGAAAAGCTGTTTTGTACCATTGCATTTTTCTCCCAAACGAAGGACACTAGAAAGAAAATTTTAAAGCCTCCTGTTAGGCCATCATCTACACGATATAGCCCTGAATTTTCCAATGCGTAGCTCTTTGCAAAAGAGAGATATTGGCAAGGAAAAGCTGTCTTGTACCTTTGCATTTTTCTCCCAAACGAAGGACACTAGAAAGAAAATTTTAAAGCCTCCTGTTAGGCCATCATCTACACGACATAGCCCTGAATTTTCCAATGCGCAGCTCTTTGCAAAAGAGAGATATTGGCAAGGAAAAGCTGTCTTGTACCATTGCATTTTTCTCCCAAACGAAGGACACTAGAAAGAAAATTTTAAAGCCTCCTGTTAGGCCATCATCTACACGACATAGCCCTGAATTTTCCAATGCGCAGCTCTTTGCAAAAGAGAGATATTGGCAAGGAAAAGCTGTCTTGTACCTTTGCATTTTTCTCCCAAACGAAGGACACTAGAAAGAAAATTTTAAAGCCTCCTGTTAGGCCATCATCTACACGACATAGCCCTGAATTTTCCAATGCGCAGCTCTTTGCAAAAGAGAGATATTGGCAAGGAAAAGCTGTCTTGTACCATTGCATTTTTCTCCCAAACGAAGGACACTAGAAAGAAAATTTTAAAGCCTCCTGTTAGGCCATCATCTACACGACATAGCCCTGAATTTTCCAATGCGTAGCTCTTTGCAAAAGAGAGATATTGGCAAGGAAAAGCTGTCTTGTACCTTTGCATTTTTCTCCCAAACGAAGGACACTAGAAAGAAAATTTTAAAGCCTCCTGTTAGGCCATCATCTACACGACATAGCCCTGAATTTTCCAATGCGCAGCTCTTTGCAAAAGAGAGATATTGGCAAGGAAAAGCTGTCTTGTACCTTTGCATTTTTCTCCCAAACGAAGGTCACTAGAAAGAAAATTTTAAAGCCTCCTGTTAGGCCATCATCTACACGACATAGCCCTGAATTTTCCAATGCGTAGCTCTTTGCAAAAGAGAGATATTGGCAAGGAAATGCTGTCTTGTACCTTTGCATTTTTCTCCCAAACGAAGGACACTAGAAAGAAAATTTTAAAGCCTCCTGTTAGGCCATCATCTACACGACATAGCCCTGAATTTTCCAATGCGCAGCTCTTTGCAAAAGAGAGATATTGGCAAGGAAAAGCTGTCTTGTACCATTGCATTTTTCTCCCAAACGAAGGACACTAGAAAGAAAATTTTAAAGCCTCCTGTTAGGCCATCATCTACACGACATAGCCCTGAATTTTCCAATGCGTAGCTCTTTGCAAAAGAGAGATATTGGCAAGGAAAAGCTGTCTTGTACCTTTGCATTTTTCTCCCAAACGAAAGACACTAGAAAGAAAATTTTAAAGCCTCCTGTTAGGCCATCATCTACACGACATAGCCCTGAATTTTCCAATGCGCAGCTCTTTGCAAAAGAGAGATATTGGCAAGGAAAAGCTGTCTTGTATCTTTGCATTTTTCTCCCAAACGAAGGTCACTAGAAAGAAAATTTTAAAGCCTCCTGTTAGGCCATCATCTACACGACATAGCCCTGAATTTTCCAATGCGTAGCTCTTTGCAAAAGAGAGATATTGGCAAGGAAAAGCTGTCTTGTACCTTTGCATTTTTCTCCCAAACGAAGGACACTAGAAAGAAAATTTTAAAGCCTCCTGTTAGGCCATCATCTACACGACATAGCCCTGAATTTTCCAATGCGCAGCTCTTTGCAAAAGAGAGATATTGGCAAGGAAAAGCTGTCTTGTACCTTTGCATTTTTCTCCCAAACGAAGGTCACTAGAAAGAAAATTTTAAAGCCTCCTGTTAGGCCATCATCTACACGACATAGCCCTGAATTTTCCAATGCGCAGCTCTTTGCAAAAGAGAGATATTGGCAAGGAAAAGCTGTCTTGTACCATTGCATTTTTCTCCCAAACGAAGGACACTAGAAAGAAAATTTTAAAGCCTCCTGTTAGGCCATCATCTACACGACATAGCCCTGAATTTTCCAATGCGCAGCTCTTTGCAAAAGAGAGATATTGGCAAGGAAAAGCTGTCTTGTACCATTGCATTTTTCTCCCAAACGAAGGACACTAGAAAGAACATTTTAAAGCCTCCTGTTAGGCCATCATCTACACGACATAGCCCTGAATTTTCCAATGCGCAGCTCTTTGCAAAAGAGAGATATTGGCAAGGAAAAGCTGTCTTGTACCATTGCATTTTTCTCCCAAACGAAGGACACTAGAAAGAAAATTTTAAAGCCTCCTGTTAGGCCATCATCTACACGACATAGCCCTGAATTTTCCAATGCGCAGCTCTTTGCAAAAGAGAGATATTGGCAAGGAAAAGCTGTCTTGTACCTTTGCATTTTTCTCCCAAACGAAGGACACTAGAAAGAAAATTTTAAAGCCTCCTGTTAGGCCATCATCTACACGACATAGCCCTGAATTTTCCAATGCGTAGCTCTTTGCAAAAGAGAGATATTGGCAAGGAAAAGCTGTCTTGTACCTTTGCATTTTTCTCCCAAACGAAAGACACTAGAAAGAAAATTTTAAAGCCTCCTGTTAGGCCATCATCTACACGACATAGCCCTGAATTTTCCAATGCGCAGCTCTTTGCAAAAGAGAGATATTGGCAAGGAAAAGCTGTCTTGTACCATTGCATTTTTCTCCCAAACGAAGGTCACTAGAAAGAAAATTTTAAAGCCTCCTGTTAGGCCATCATCTACACGACATAGCCCTGAATTTTCCAATGCGCAGCTCTTTGCAAAAGAGAGATATTGGCAAGGAAAAGCTGTCTTGTACCATTGCATTTTTCTCCCAAACGAAGGACACTAGAAAGAACATTTTAAAGCCTCCTGTTAGGCCATCATCTACACGACATAGCCCTGAATTTTCCAATGCGCAGCTCTTTGCAAAAGAGAGATATTGGCAAGGAAAAGCTGTCTTGTACCATTGCATTTTTCTCCCAAACGAAGGACACTAGAAAGAAAATTTTAAAGCCTCCTGTTAGGCCATCATCTACACGACATAGCCCTGAATTTTCCAATGCGCAGCTCTTTGCAAAAGAGAGATATTGGCAAGGAAAAGCTGTCTTGTACCTTTGCATTTTTCTCCCAAACGAAGGACACTAGAAAGAAAATTTTAAAGCCTCCTGTTAGGCCATCATCTACACGACATAGCCCTGAATTTTCCAATGCGTAGCTCTTTGCAAAAGAGAGATATTGGCAAGGAAAAGCTGTCTTGTACCTTTGCATTTTTCTCCCAAACGAAAGACACTAGAAAGAAAATTTTAAAGCCTCCTGTTAGGCCATCATCTACACGACATAGCCCTGAATTTTCCAATGCGCAGCTCTTTGCAAAAGAGAGATATTGGCAAGGAAAAGCTGTCTTGTACCATTGCATTTTTCTCCCAAACGAAGGTCGCTAGAAAGAAAATTTTAAAGCCTCCTGTTAGGCCATCATCTACACGACATAGCCCTGAATTTTCCAATGCGCAGCTCTTTGCAAAAGAGAGATATTGGCAAGGAAAAGCTGTCTTGTACCATTGCATTTTTCTCCCAAACGAAGGACACTAGAAAGAAAATTTTAAAGCCTCCTGTTAGGCCATCATCTACACGACATAGCCCTGAATTTTCCAATGCGCAGCTCTTTGCAAAAGAGAGATATTGGCAAGGAAAAGCTGTCTTGTACCATTGCATTTTTCTCCCAAACGAAGGACACTAGAAAGAACATTTTAAAGCCTCCTGTTAGGCCATCATCTACACGACATAGCCCTGAATTTTCCAATGCGCAGCTCTTTGCAAAAGAGAGATATTGGCAAGGAAAAGCTGTCTTGTACCATTGCATTTTTCTCCAAAACGAAGGACACTAGAAAGAACATTTTAAAGCCTCCTGTTAGGCCATCATCTACACGACATAGCCCTGAATTTTCCAATGCGCAGCTCTTTGCAAAAGAGAGATATTGGCAAGGAAAAGCTGTCTTGTACCATTGCATTTTTCTCCCAAACGAAGGACACTAGAAAGAAAATTTTAAAGCCTCCTGTTAGGCCATCATCTACACGACATAGCTCTGAATTTTCCAATGCACAGCTCTTTGCAAAAGAGAGATATTGGCAAGGAAAAGCTGTCTTGTACCTTTGCATTTTTCTCCCAAACGAAATACACTAGAAAGAAAATTTTAAAGCCTCCTGTTAGGCCATCATCTACACGACATAGCCCTGAATTTTCCAATGCGCAGCTCTTTGCAAAAGAGAGATATTGGCAAGGAAAAGCTGTCTTGTACCATTGCATTTTTCTCCCAAACGAAGGACACTAGAAAGAAAATTTTAAAGCCTCCTGTTAGGCCATCATCTACACGACATAGCCCTGAATTTTCCAATGCGTAGCTCTTTGCAAAAGATAGATATTGGCAAGGAAAAGCTGTCTTGTACCTTTGCATTTTTCTCCCAAACGAAGGACACTAGAAAGAAAATTTTAAAGCCTTCTGTTAGGCCATCATCTACACGACATAGCCCTGAATTTTCCAATGCGCAGCTCTTTGCAAAAGAGAGATATTGGCAAGGAATAGCTGTCTTGTACCTTTGCATTTTTCTCCCAAACGAAGGTCACTAGAAAGAAAATTTTAAAGCCTCCTGTTAGGCCATCATCTACACGACATAGCCCTGAATTTTCCAATGCGTAGCTCTTTGCAAAAGAGAGATATTGGCAAGGAAAAGCTGTCTTGTACCTTTGCATTTTTCTCCCAAACGAAGGACACTAGAAAGAAAATTTTAAAGCCTCCTGTTAGGCCATCATCTACACGACATAGCCCTGAATTTTCCAATGCGCAGCTCTTTGCAAAAGAGAGATATTGGCAAGGAAAAGCTGTCTTGTACCTTTGCATTTTTCTCCCAAACGAAGGTCACTAGAAAGAAAATTTTAAAGCCTCCCGTTAGGCCATCATCTACACGACATAGCCCTGAATTTTCCAATGCGTAGCTCTTTGCAAAAGAGAGATATTGGCAAGGAAAAGCTGTCTGGTACCTTTGCATTTTTCTCCCAAACGAAGGACACTAGAAAGAAAATTTTAAAGCCTCCTGTTAGGCCATCATCTACACGACATAGCCCTGAATTTTCCAATGCGTAGCTCTTTGCAAAAGAGAGATATTGGCAAGGAAAATCTGTCTTGTACCTTTGCATTTTTCTCCCAAACGAAGGACACTAGAAAGAAAATTTTAAAGCCTCCTGTTAGGCCATCATCTACACGACATAGCCCTGAATTTTCCAATGCGCAGCTCTTTGCAAAAGAGAGATATTGGCAAGGAAAAGCTGTCTTGTACCATTGCATTTTTCTCCCAAACGAAGGACACTAGAAAGAAAATTTTAAAGCCTCCTGTTAGGCCATCATCTACACGACATAGCCCTGAATTTTCCAATGCGTAGCTCTTTGCAAAAGAGAGATATTGGCAAGGAAAAGCTGTCTTGTACCTTTGCATTTTTCTCCCAAACGAAAGACACTAGAAAGAAAATTTTAAAGCCTCCTGTTAGGCCATCATCTACACGACATAGCCCTGAATTTTCCAATGCGCAGCTCTTTGCAAAAGAGAGATATTGGCAAGGAAAAGCTGTCTTGTACCTTTGCATTTTTCTCCCAAACGAAGGTCACTAGAAAGAAAATTTTAAAGCCTCCTGTTAGGCCATCATCTACACGACATAGCCCTGAATTTTCCAATGCGTAGCTCTTTGCAAAAGAGAGATATTGGCAAGGAAAAGCTGTCTTGTACCTTTGCATTTTTCTCCCAAACGAAGGACACTAGAAAGAAAATTTTAAAGCCTCCTGTTAGGCCATCATCTACACGACATAGCCCTGAATTTTCCAATGCGCAGCTCTTTGCAAAAGAGAGATATTGGCAAGGAAAAGCTGTCTTGTACCTTTGCATTTTTCTCCCAAACGAAGGTCACTAGAAAGAAAATTTTAAAGCCTCCTGTTAGGCCATCATCTACACGACATAGCCCTGAATTTTCCAATGCGCAGCTCTTTGCAAAAGAGAGATATTGGCAAGGAAAAGCTGTCTTGTACCATTGCATTTTTCTCCCAAACGAAGGACACTAGAAAGAAAATTTTAAAGCCTCCTGTTAGGCCATCATCTACACGACATAGCCCTGAATTTTCCAATGCGCAGCTCTTTGCAAAAGAGAGATATTGGCAAGGAAAAGCTGTCTTGTACCATTGCATTTTTCTCCCAAACGAAGGACACTAGAAAGAACATTTTAAAGCCTCCTGTTAGGCCATCATCTACACGACATAGCCCTGAATTTTCCAATGCGCAGCTCTTTGCAAAAGAGAGATATTGGCAAGGAAAAGCTGTCTTGTACCATTGCATTTTTCTCCCAAACGAAGGACACTAGAAAGAACATTTTAAAGCCTCCTGTTAGGCCATCATCTACACGACATAGCCCTGAATTTTCCAATGCGCAGCTCTTTGCAAAAGAGAGATATTGGCAAGGAAAAGCTGTCTTGTACCATTGCATTTTTCTCCCAAACGAAGGACACTAGAAAGAAAATTTTAAAGCCTCCTGTTAGGCCATCATCTACACGACATAGCCCTGAATTTTCCAATGCGCAGCTCTTTGCAAAAGAGAGATATTGGCAAGGAAAAGCTGTCTTGTACCTTTGCATTTTTCTCCCAAACGAAGGACACTAGAAAGAAAATTTTAAAGCCTCCTGTTAGGCCATCATCTACACGACATAGCCCTGAATTTTCCAATGCGTAGCTCTTTGCAAAAGAGAGATATTGGCAAGGAAAAGCTGTCTTGTACCTTTGCATTTTTCTCCCAAACGAAAGACACTAGAAAGAAAATTTTAAAGCCTCCTGTTAGGCCATCATCTACACGACATAGCCCTGAATTTTCCAATGCGCAGCTCTTTGCAAAAGAGAGATATTGGCAAGGAAAAGCTGTCTTGTACCATTGCATTTTTCTCCCAAACGAAGGTCACTAGAAAGAAAATTTTAAAGCCTCCTGTTAGGCCATCATCTACACGACATAGCCCTGAATTTTCCAATGCGCAGCTCTTTGCAAAAGAGAGATATTGGCAAGGAAAAGCTATCTTGTACCATTGCATTTTTCTCCCAAACGAAGGACACTAGAAAGAACATTTTAAAGCCTCCTGTTAGGCCATCATCTACACGACATAGCCCTGAATTTTCCAATGCGCAGCTCTTTGCAAAAGAGAGATATTGGCAAGGAAAAGCTGTCTTGTACCATTGCATTTTTCTCCCAAACGAAGGACACTAGAAAGAAAATTTTAAAGCCTCCTGTTAGGCCATCATCTACACGACATAGCCCTGAATTTTCCAATGCGCAGCTCTTTGCAAAAGAGAGATATTGGCAAGGAATAGCTGTCTTGTACCTTTGCATTTTTCTCCCAAACGAAGGTCACTAGAAAGAAAATTTTAAAGCCTCCTGTTAGGCCATCATCTACACGACATAGCCCTGAATTTTCCAATGCGTAGCTCTTTGCAAAAGAGAGATATTGGCAAGGAAAAGCTGTCTTGTACCTTTGCATTTTTCTCCCAAACGAAGGACACTAGAAAGAAAATTTTAAAGCCTCCTGTTAGGCCATCATCTACACGACATAGCCCTGAATTTTCCAATGCGCAGCTCTTTGCAAAAGAGAGATATTGGCAAGGAAAAGCTGTCTTGTACCTTTGCATTTTTCTCCCAAACGAAGGTCACTAGAAAGAAAATTTTAAAGCCTCCCGTTAGGCCATCATCTACACGACATAGCCCTGAATTTTCCAATGCGTAGCTCTTTGCAAAAGAGAGATATTGGCAAGGAAAAGCTGTCTGGTACCTTTGCATTTTTCTCCCAAACGAAGGACACTAGAAAGAAAATTTTAAAGCCTCCTGTTAGGCCATCATCTACACGACATAGCCCTGAATTTTCCAATGCGTAGCTCTTTGCAAAAGAGAGATATTGGCAAGGAAAATCTGTCTTGTACCTTTGCATTTTTCTCCCAAACGAAGGACACTAGAAAGAAAATTTTAAAGCCTCCTGTTAGGCCATCATCTACACGACATAGCCCTGAATTTTCCAATGCGCAGCTCTTTGCAAAAGAGAGATATTGGCAAGGAAAAGCTGTCTTGTACCATTGCATTTTTCTCCCAAACGAAGGACACTAGAAAGAAAATTTTAAAGCCTCCTGTTAGGCCATCATCTACACGACATAGCCCTGAATTTTCCAATGCGTAGCTCTTTGCAAAAGAGAGATATTGGCAAGGAAAAGCTGTCTTGTACCTTTGCATTTTTCTCCCAAACGAAAGACACTAGAAAGAAAATTTTAAAGCCTCCTGTTAGGCCATCATCTACACGACATAGCCCTGAATTTTCCAATGCGCAGCTCTTTGCAAAAGAGAGATATTGGCAAGGAAAAGCTGTCTTGTACCTTTGCATTTTTCTCCCAAACGAAGGTCACTAGAAAGAAAATTTTAAAGCCTCCTGTTAGGCCATCATCTACACGACATAGCCCTGAATTTTCCAATGCGTAGCTCTTTGCAAAAGAGAGATATTGGCAAGGAAAAGCTGTCTTGTACCTTTGCATTTTTCTCCCAAACGAAGGACACTAGAAAGAAAATTTTAAAGCCTCCTGTTAGGCCATCATCTACACGACATAGCCCTGAATTTTCCAATGCGCAGCTCTTTGCAAAAGAGAGATATTGGCAAGGAAAAGCTGTCTTGTACCTTTGCATTTTTCTCCCAAACGAAGGTCACTAGAAAGAAAATTTTAAAGCCTCCTGTTAGGCCATCATCTACACGACATAGCCCTGAATTTTCCAATGCGCAGCTCTTTGCAAAAGAGAGATATTGGCAAGGAAAAGCTGTCTTGTACCATTGCATTTTTCTCCCAAACGAAGGACACTAGAAAGAAAATTTTAAAGCCTCCTGTTAGGCCATCATCTACACGACATAGCCCTGAATTTTCCAATGCGCAGCTCTTTGCAAAAGAGAGATATTGGCAAGGAAAAGCTGTCTTGTACCATTGCATTTTTCTCCCAAACGAAGGACACTAGAAAGAACATTTTAAAGCCTCCTGTTAGGCCATCATCTACACGACATAGCCCTGAATTTTCCAATGCGCAGCTCTTTGCAAAAGAGAGATATTGGCAAGGAAAAGCTGTCTTGTACCATTGCATTTTTCTCCCAAACGAAGGACACTAGAAAGAACATTTTAAAGCCTCCTGTTAGGCCATCATCTACACGACATAGCCCTGAATTTTCCAATGCGCAGCTCTTTGCAAAAGAGAGATATTGGCAAGGAAAAGCTGTCTTGTACCATTGCATTTTTCTCCCAAACGAAGGACACTAGAAAGAAAATTTTAAAGCCTCCTGTTAGGCCATCATCTACACGACATAGCCCTGAATTTTCCAATGCGCAGCTCTTTGCAAAAGAGAGATATTGGCAAGGAAAAGCTGTCTTGTACCTTTGCATTTTTCTCCCAAACGAAGGACACTAGAAAGAAAATTTTAAAGCCTCCTGTTAGGCCATCATCTACACGACATAGCCCTGAATTTTCCAATGCGTAGCTCTTTGCAAAAGAGAGATATTGGCAAGGAAAAGCTGTCTTGTACCTTTGCATTTTTCTCCCAAACGAAAGACACTAGAAAGAAAATTTTAAAGCCTCCTGTTAGGCCATCATCTACACGACATAGCCCTGAATTTTCCAATGCGCAGCTCTTTGCAAAAGAGAGATATTGGCAAGGAAAAGCTGTCTTGTACCATTGCATTTTTCTCCCAAACGAAGGTCACTAGAAAGAAAATTTTAAAGCCTCCTGTTAGGCCATCATCTACACGACATAGCCCTGAATTTTCCAATGCGCAGCTCTTTGCAAAAGAGAGATATTGGCAAGGAAAAGCTATCTTGTACCATTGCATTTTTCTCCCAAACGAAGGACACTAGAAAGAACATTTTAAAGCCTCCTGTTAGGCCATCATCTACACGACATAGCCCTGAATTTTCCAATGCGCAGCTCTTTGCAAAAGAGAGATATTGGCAAGGAAAAGCTGTCTTGTACCATTGCATTTTTCTCCCAAACGAAGGACACTAGAAAGAAAATTTTAAAGCCTCCTGTTAGGCCATCATCTACACGACATAGCCCTGAATTTTCCAATGCGCAGCTCTTTGCAAAAGAGAGATATTGGCAAGGAAAAGCTGTCTTGTACCATTGCATTTTTCTCCCAAACGAAGGACACTAGAAAGAACATTTTAAAGCCTCCTGTTAGGCCATCATCTACACGACATAGCCCTGAATTTTCCAATGCGCAGCTCTTTGCAAAAGAGAGATATTGGCAAGGAAAAGCTGTCTTGTACCATTGCATTTTTCTCCCAAACGAAGGACACTAGAAAGAACATTTTAAAGCCTCCTGTTAGGCCATCATCTACACGACATAGCCCTGAATTTTCCAATGCGCAGCTCTTTGCAAAAGAGAGATATTGGCAAGGAAAAGCTGTCTTGTACCATTGCATTTTTCTCCCAAACGAAGGACACTAGAAAGAAAATTTTAAAGCCTCCTGTTAGGCCATCATCTACACGACATAGCCCTGAATTTTCCAATGCGCAGCTCTTTGCAAAAGAGAGATATTGGCAAGGAAAAGCTGTCTTGTACCTTTGCATTTTTCTCCCAAACGAAGGACACTAGAAAGAAAATTTTAAAGCCTCCTGTTAGGCCATCATCTACACGACATAGCCCTGAATTTTCCAATGCGTAGCTCTTTGCAAAATAGAGATATTGGCAAGGAAAAGCTGTCTTGTACCTTTGCATTTTTCTCCCAAACGAAAGACACTAGAAAGAAAATTTTAAAGCCTCCTGTTAGGCCATCATCTACACGACATAGCCCTGAATTTTCCAATGCGCAGCTCTTTGCAAAAGAGAGATATTGGCAAGGAAAAGCTGTCTTGTACCATTGCATTTTTCTCCCAAACGAAGGTCACTAGAAAGAAAATTTTAAAGCCTCCTGTTAGGCCATCATCTACACGACATAGCCCTGAATTTTCCAATGCGCAGCTCTTTGCAAAAGAGAGATATTGGCAAGGAAAAGCTGTCTTGTACCATTGCATTTTTCTCCCAAACGAAGGACACTAGAAAGAACATTTTAAAGCCTCCTGTTAGGCCATCATCTACACGACATTGCCCTGAATTTTCCAATGCGCAGCTCTTTGCAAAAGAGAGATATTGGCAAGGAAAAGCTGTCTTGTACCATTGCATTTTTCTCCCAAACGAAGGACACTAGAATGAAAATTTTAAAGCCTCCTGTTAGGCCATCATCTACACGACATAGCCCTGAATTTTCCAATGCGCAGCTCTTTGCAAAAGAGAGATATTGGCAAGGAAAAGCTGTCTTGTACCTTTGCATTTTTCTCCCAAACGAAGGACACTACAAAGAAAATTTTAAAGCCTCCTGTTAGGCCATCATCTACACGACATAGCCCTGAATTTTCCAATGCGTAGCTCTTTGCAAAAGAGAGATATTGGCAAGGAAAAGCTGTCTTGTACCTTTGCATTTTTCTCCCAAACGAAAGACACTAGAAAGAAAATTTTAAAGCCTCCTGTTAGGCCATCATCTACACGACATAGCCCTGAATTTTCCAATGCGCAGCTCTTTGCAAAAGAGAGATATTGGCAAGGAAAAGCTGTCTTGTACCATTGCATTTTTCTCCCAAACGAAGGTCACTAGAAAGAAAATTTTAAAGCCTCCTGTTAGGCCATCATCTACACGACATAGCCCTGAATTTTCCAATGCGCAGCTCTTTGCAAAAGAGAGATATTGGCAAGGAAAAGCTGTCTTGTACCATTGCATTTTTCTCCCAAACGAAGGACACTAGAAAGAAAATTTTAAAGCCTCCTGTTAGGCCATCATCTACACGACATAGCCCTGAATTTTCCAATGCGCAGCTCTTTGCAAAAGAGAGATATTGGCAAGGAAAAGCTGTCTTGTACCATTGCATTTTTCTCCCAAACGAAGGACACTAGAAAGAACATTTTAAAGCCTCCTGTTAGGCCATCATCTACACGACATAGCCCTGAATTTTCCAATGCGCAGCTCTTTGCAAAAGAGAGATATTGGCAAGGAAAAGCTGTCTTGTACCATTGCATTTTTCTCCCAAACGAAGGACACTAGAAAGAACATTTTAAAGCCTACTGTTAGGCCATCATCTACACGACATAGCCCTGAATTTTCCAATGCGCAGCTCTTTGCAAAAGAGAGATATTGGCAAGGAAAAGCTGTCTTGTACCATTGCATTTTTCTCCCAAACGAAGGACACTAGAAAGAAAATTTTAAAGCCTCCTGTTAGGCCATCATCTACACGACATAGCCCTGAATTTTCCAATGCGCAGCTCTTTGCAAAAGAGAGATATTGGCAAGGAAAAGCTGTCTTGTACCTTTGCATTTTTCTCCCAAACGAAGGACACTAGAAAGAAAATTTTAAAGCCTCCTGTTAGGCCATCATCTACACGACATTTCCCTGAATTTTCCAATGCGTAGCTCTTTGCAAAAGAGAGATATTGGCAAGGAAAAGCTGTCTTGTACCTTTGCATTTTTCTCCCAAACGAAAGACACTAGAAAGAAAATTTTAAAGCCTCCTGTTAGACCATCATCTACACGACATAGCCCTGAATTTTCCAATGCGCAGCTCTTTGCAAAAGAGAGATATTGGCAAGGAAAAGCTGTCTTGTACCATTGCATTTTTCTCCCAAACGAAGGTCACTAGAAAGAAAATTTTAAAGCCTCCTGTTAGGCCATCATCTACACGACATAGCCCTGAATTTTCCAATGCGCAGCTCTTTGCAAAAGAGAGATATTGGCAAGGAAAAGCTGTCTTGTACCATTGCATTTTTCTCCCAAACGAAGGACACTAGAAAGAACATTTTAAAGCCTCCTGTTAGGCCATCATCTACACGACATAGCCCTGAATTTTCCAATGCGCAGCTCTTTGCAAAAGAGAGATATTGGCAAGGAAAAGCTGTCTTGTACCTTTGCATTTTTCTCCCAAACGAAGGACACTAGAAAGAAAATTTTAAAGCCTCCTGTTAGGCCATCATCTACACGACATAGCCCTGAATTTTCCAATGCGTAGCTCTTTGCAAAAGAGAGATATTGGCAAGGAAAAGCTGTCTTGTACCATTGCATTTTTCTCCCAAACGAAGGACACTAGAAAGAACATTTTAAAGCCTCCTGTTAGGCCATCATCTACACGACATAGCCCTGAATTTTCCAATGCGCAGCTCTTTGCAAAAGAGAGATATTGGCAAGGAAAAGCTGTCTTGTACCATTGCATTTTTCTCCCAAACGAAGGACACTAGAAAGAAAATTTTAAAGCCTCCTGTTAGGCCATCATCTACACGACATAGCCCTGAATTTTCCAATGCACAGCTCTTTGCAAAAGAGAGATATTGGCAAGGAAAAGCTGTCTTGTACCTTTGCATTTTTCTCCCAAACGAAGGACACTAGAAAGAAAATTTTAAAGCCTCCTGTTAGGCCATCATCTACACGACATAGCCCTGAATTTTCCAATGCGCACTAGAAAGAAAATTTTAAAGCCTCCTGTTAGGCCATCATCTACACGACATAGCCCTGAATTTTCCAATGCGTAGCTCTTTGCAAAAGAGAGATATTGGCAAGGAAAAGCTGTCTTGTACCTTTGCATTTTTCTCCCAAACGAAGGACACTAGAAAGAAAATTTTAAAGCCTCCTGTTAGGCCATCATCTACACGACATAGCCCTGAATTTTCCAATGCGCAGCTCTTTGCAAAAGAGAGATATTGGCAAGGAATAGCTGTCTTGTACCTTTGCATTTTTCTCCCAAACGAAGGTCACTAGAAAGAAAATTTTAAAGCCTCCTGTTAGGCCATCATCTACACGACATAGCCCTGAATTTTCCAATGCGTAGCTCTTTGCAAAAGAGAGATATTGGCAAGGAAAAGCTGTCTTGTACCTTTGCATTTTTCTCCCAAACGAAGGACACTAGAAAGAAAATTTTAAAGCCTCCTGTTAGGCCATCATCTACACGACATAGCCCTGAATTTTCCAATGCGCAGCTCTTTGCAAAAGAGAGATATTGGCAAGGAAAAGCTGTCTTGTACCTTTGCATTTTTCTCCCAAACGAAGGTCACTAGAAAGAAAATTTTAAAGCCTCCTGTTAGGCCATCATCTACACGACATAGCCCTGAATTTTCCAATGCGTAGCTCTTTGCAAAAGAGAGATATTGGCAAGGAAAAGCTGTCTTGTACCTTTGCATTTTTCTCCCAAACGAAGGACACTAGAAAGAAAATTTTAAAGCCTCCTGTTAGGCCATCATCTACACGACATAGCCCTGAATTTTCCAATGCGTAGCTCTTTGCAAAAGAGAGATATTGGCAAGGAAAATCTGTCTTGTACCTTTGCATTTTTCTCCCAAACGAAGGACACTAGAAAGAAAATTTTAAAGCCTCCTGTTAGGCCATCATCTACACGACATAGCCCTGAATTTTCCAATGCGCAGCTCTTTGCAAAAGAGAGATATTGGCAAGGAAAAGCTGTCTTGTACCTTTGCATTTTTCTCCCAAACGAAGGTCACTAGAAAGAAAATTTTAAAGCCTCCTGTTAGGCCATCATCTACACGACATAGCCCTGAATTTTCCAATGCGCAGCTCTTTGCAAAAGAGAGATATTGGCAAGGAAAAGCTGTCTTGTACCATTGCATTTTTCTCCCAAACGAAGGACACTAGAAAGAACATTTTAAAGCCTCCTGTTAGGCCATCATCTACACGACATAGCCCTGAATTTTCCAATGCGCAGCTCTTTGCAAAAGAGAGATATTGGCAAGGAAAAGCTGTCTTGTACCATTGCATTTTTCTCCCAAACGAAGGACACTAGAAAGAACATTTTAAAGCCTCCTGTTAGGCCATCATCTACACGACATAGCCCTGAATTTTCCAATGCGCAGCTCTTTGCAAAAGAGAGATATTGGCAAGGAAAAGCTGTCTTGTACCTTTGCATTTTTCTCCCAAACGAAGGTCACTAGAAAGAAAATTTTAAAGCCTCCTGTTAGGCCATCATCTACACGACATAGCCCTGAATTTTCCAATGCGCAGCTCTTTGCAAAAGAGAGATATTGGCAAGGAAAAGCTGTCTTGTACCATTGCATTTTTCTCCCAAACGAAGGACACTAGAAAGAACATTTTAAAGCCTCCTGTTAGGCCATCATCTACACGACATAGCCCTGAATTTTCCAATGCGCAGCTCTTTGCAAAAGAGAGATATTGGCAAGGAAAAGCTGTCTTGTACCATTGCATTTTTCTCCCAAACGAAGGACACTAGAAAGAACATTTTAAAGCCTCCTGTTAGGCCATCATCTACACGACATAGCCCTGAATTTTCCAATGCGCAGCTCTTTGCAAAAGAGAGATATTGGCAAGGAAAAGCTGTCTTGTACCATTGCATTTTTCTCCCAAACGAAGGACACTAGAAAGAACATTTTAAAGCCTCCTGTTAGGCCATCATCTACACGACATAGCCCTGAATTTTCCAATGCGCAGCTCTTTGCAAAAGAGAGATATTGGCAAGGAAAAGCTGTCTTGTACCATTGCATTTTTCTCCCAAACGAAGGACACTAGAAAGAACATTTTAAAGCCTCCTGTTAGGCCATCATCTACACGACATAGCCCTGAATTTTCCAATGCGCAGCTCTTTGCAAAAGAGAGATATTGGCAAGGAAAAGCTGTCTTGTACCATTGCATTTTTCTCCCAAACGAAGGACACTAGAAAGAAAATTTTAAAGCCTCCTGTTAGGCCATCATCTACACGACATAGCCCTGAATTTTCCAATGCGCAGCTCTTTGCAAAAGAGAGATATTGGCAAGGAATAGCTGTCTTGTACCTTTGCATTTTTCTCCCAAACGAAGGTCACTAGAAAGAAAATTTTAAAGCCTCCTGTTAGGCCATCATCTACACGACATAGCCCTGAATTTTCCAATGCGTAGCTCTTTGCAAAAGAGAGATATTGGCAAGGAAAAGCTGTCTTGTACCTTTGCATTTTTCTCCCAAACGAAGGACACTAGAAAGAAAATTTTAAAGCCTCCTGTTAGGCCATCATCTACACGACATAGCCCTGAATTTTCCAATGCGTAGCTCTTTGCAAAAGAGAGATATTGGCAAGGAAAATCTGTCTTGTACCTTTGCATTTTTCTCCCAAACGAAGGACACTAGAAAGAAAATTTTAAAGCCTCCTGTTAGGCCATCATCTACACGACATAGCCCTGAATTTTCCAATGCGCAGCTCTTTGCAAAAGAGAGATATTGGCAAGGAAAAGCTGTCTTGTACCTTTGCATTTTTCTCCCAAACGAAGGACACTAGAAAGAAAATTTTGAAGCCTCCTGTTAGGCCATCATCTACACGACATAGCCCTGAATTTTCCAATGCGCAGCTCTTTGCAAAAGAGAGATATTGGCAAGGAAAAGCTGTCTTGTACCATTGCATTTTTCTCCCAAACGAAGGACACTAGAAAGAACATTTTAAAGCCTCCTGTTAGGCCATCATCTACACGACATAGCCCTGAATTTTCCAATGCGCAGCTCTTTGCAAAAGAGAGATATTGGCAAGGAAAAGCTGTCTTGTACCTTTGCATTTTTCTCCCAAACGAAGGTCACTAGAAAGAAAATTTTAAAGCCTCCTGTTAGGCCATCATCTACACGACATAGCCCTGAATTTTCCAATGCGTAGCTCTTTGCAAAAGAGAGATATTGGCAAGGAAAAGCTGTCTTGTACCTTTGCATTTTTCTCCCAAACGAAGGACACTAGAAAGAAAATTTTAAAGCCTCCTGTTAGGCCATCATCTACACGACATAGCCCTGAATTTTCCAATGCGTAGCTCTTTGCAAAAGAGAGATATTGGCAAGGAAAATCTGTCTTGTACCTTTGCATTTTTCTCCCAAACGAAGGACACTAGAAAGAAAATTTTAAAGCCTCCTGTTAGGCCATCATCTACACGACATAGCCCTGAATTTTCCAATGCGCAGCTCTTTGCAAAAGAGAGATATTGGCAAGGAAAAGCTGTCTTGTACCTTTGCATTTTTCTCCCAAACGAAGGACACTAGAAAGAAAATTTTGAAGCCTCCTGTTAGGCCATCATCTACACGACATAGCCCTGAATTTTCCAATGCGCAGCTCTTTGCAAAAGAGAGATATTGGCAAGGAAAAGCTGTCTTGTACCATTGCATTTTTCTCCCAAACGAAGGACACTAGAAAGAACATTTTAAAGCCTCCTGTTAGGCCATCATCTACACGACATAGCCCTGAATTTTCCAATGCGCAGCTCTTTGCAAAAGAGAGATATTGGCAAGGAAAAGCTGTCTTGTACCTTTGCATTTTTCTCCCAAACGAAGGTCACTAGAAAGAAAATTTTAAAGCCTCCTGTTAGGCCATCATCTACACGACATAGCCCTGAATTTTCCAATGCGCAGCTCTTTGCAAAAGAGAGATATTGGCAAGGAAAAGCTGTCTTGTACCATTGCATTTTTTCTCCCAAACGAAGGACACTAGAAAGAACATTTTAAAGCCTCCTGTTAGGCCATCATCTACACGACATAGCCCTGAATTTTCCAATGCGCAGCTCTTTGCAAAAGAGAGATATTGGCAAGGAAAATCTGTCTTGTACCATTGCATTTTTCTCCCAAACGAAGGTCACTAGAAAGAAAATTTTAAAGCCTCCTGTTAGGCCATCATCTACACGACATAGCCCTGAATTTTCCAATGCGCAGCTCTTTGCAAAAGAGAGATATTGGCAAGGAAAAGCTGTCTTGTACCATTGCATTTTTCTCCCAAACGAAGGACACTAGAAAGAAAATTTTAAAGCCTCCTGTTAGGCCATCATCTACACGACATAGCCCTGAATTTTCCAATGCGCAGCTCTTTGCAAAAGAGAGATATTGGCAAGGAAAAGCTGTCTTGTACCATTGCATTTTTCTCCCAAACGAAGGACACTAGAAAGAACATTTTAAAGCCTCCTGTTAGGCCATCATCTACACGACATAGCCCTGAATTTTCCAATGCGCAGCTCTTTGCAAAAGAGAGATATTGGCAAGGAAAAGCTGTCTTGTACCATTGCATTTTTCTCCCAAACGAAGGACACTAGAAAGAACATTTTAAAGCCTACTGTTAGGCCATCATCTACACGACATAGCCCTGAATTTTCCAATGCGCAGCTCTTTGCAAAAGAGAGATATTGGCAAGGAAAAGCTGTCTTGTACCATTGCATTTTTCTCCCAAACGAAGGACACTAGAAAGAAAATTTTAAAGCCTCCTGTTAGGCCATCATCTACACGACATAGCCCTGAATTTTCCAATGCGCAGCTCTTTGCAAAAGAGAGATATTGGCAAGGAAAAGCTGTCTTGTACCTTTGCATTTTTCTCCCAAACGAAGGACACTAGAAAGAAAATTTTAAAGCCTCCTGTTAGGCCATCATCTACACGACATTTCCCTGAATTTTCCAATGCGTAGCTCTTTGCAAAAGAGAGATATTGGCAAGGAAAAGCTGTCTTGTACCTTTGCATTTTTCTCCCAAACGAAAGACACTAGAAAGAAAATTTTAAAGCCTCCTGTTAGGCCATCATCTACACGACATAGCCCTGAATTTTCCAATGCGCAGCTCTTTGCAAAAGAGAGATATTGGCAAGGAAAAGCTGTCTTGTACCATTGCATTTTTCTCCCAAACGAAGGTCACTAGAAAGAAAATTTTAAAGCCTCCTGTTAGGCCATCATCTACACGACATAGCCCTGAATTTTCCAATGCGCAGCTCTTTGCAAAAGAGAGATATTGGCAAGGAAAAGCTGTCTTGTACCATTGCATTTTTCTCCCAAACGAAGGACACTAGAAAGAACATTTTAAAGCCTCCTGTTAGGCCATCATCTACACGACATAGCCCTGAATTTTCCAATGCGCAGCTCTTTGCAAAAGAGAGATATTGGCAAGGAAAAGCTGTCTTGTACCATTGCATTTTTCTCCCAAACGAAGGACACTAGAAAGAAAATTTTAAAGCCTCCTGTTAGGCCATCATCTACACGACATAGCCCTGAATTTTCCAATGCGCAGCTCTTTGCAAAAGAGAGATATTGGCAAGGAAAAGCTGTCTTGTACCTTTGCATTTTTCTCCCAAACGAAGGACACTAGAAAGAAAATTTTAAAGCCTCCTGTTAGGCCATCATCTACACGACATAGCCCTGAATTTTCCAATGCGTAGCTCTTTGCAAAAGAGAGATATTGGCAAGGAAAAGCTGTCTTGTACCTTTGCATTTTTCTCCCAAACGAAAGACACTAGAAAGAAAATTTTAAAGCCTCCTGTTAGGCCATCATCTACACGACATAGCCCTGAATTTTCCAATGCGCAGCTCTTTGCAAAAGAGAGATATTGGCAAGGAAAAGCTGTCTTGTACCATTGCATTTTTCTCCCAAACGAAGGTCACTAGAAAGAAAATTTTAAAGCCTCCTGTTAGGCCATCATCTACACGACATAGCCCTGAATTTTCCAATGCGCAGCTCTTTGCAAAAGAGAGATATTGGCAAGGAAAAGCTGTCTTGTACCATTGCATTTTTCTCCCAAACGAAGGACACTAGAAAGAAAATTTTAAAGCCTCCTGTTAGGCCATCATCTACACGACATAGCCCTGAATTTTCCAATGCGCAGCTCTTTGCAAAAGAGAGATATTGGCAAGGAAAAGCTGTCTTGTACCATTGCATTTTTCTCCCAAACGAAGGACACTAGAAAGAACATTTTAAAGCCTCCTGTTAGGCCATCATCTACACGACATAGCCCTGAATTTTCCAATGCGCAGCTCTTTGCAAAAGAGAGATATTGGCAAGGAAAAGCTGTCTTGTACCATTGCATTTTTCTCCCAAACGAAGGACACTAGAAAGAACATTTTAAAGCCTCCTGTTAGGCCATCATCTACACGACATAGCCCTGAATTTTCCAATGCGCAGCTCTTTGCAAAAGAGAGATATTGGCAAGGAAAAGCTGTCTTGTACCATTGCATTTTTCTCCCAAACGAAGGACACTAGAAAGAAAATTTTAAAGCCTCCTGTTAGGCCATCATCTACACGACATAGCCCTGAATTTTCCAATGCACAGCTCTTTGCAAAAGAGAGATATTGGCAAGGAAAAGCTGTCTTGTACCTTTGCATTTTTCTCCCAAACGAAGGACACTAGAAAGAAAATTTTAAAGCCTCCTGTTAGGCCATCATCTACACGACATAGCCCTGAATTTTCCAATGCGCACTAGAAAGAAAATTTTAAAGCCTCCTGTTAGGCCATCATCTACACGACATAGCCCTGAATTTTCCAATGCGTAGCTCTTTGCAAAAGAGAGATATTGGCAAGGAAAAGCTGTCTTGTACCTTTGCATTTTTCTCCCAAACGAAGGACACTAGAAAGAAAATTTTAAAGCCTCCTGTTAGGCCATCATCTACACGACATAGCCCTGAATTTTCCAATGCGCAGCTCTTTGCAAAAGAGAGATATTGGCAAGGAATAGCTGTCTTGTACCTTTGCATTTTTCTCCCAAACGAAGGTCACTAGAAAGAAAATTTTAAAGCCTCCTGTTAGGCCATCATCTACACGACATAGCCCTGAATTTTCCAATGCGTAGCTCTTTGCAAAAGAGAGATATTGGCAAGGAAAAGCTGTCTTGTACCTTTGCATTTTTCTCCCAAACGAAGGACACTAGAAAGAAAATTTTAAAGCCTCCTGTTAGGCCATCATCTACACGACATAGCCCTGAATTTTCCAATGCGTAGCTCTTTGCAAAAGAGAGATATTGGCAAGGAAAATCTGTCTTGTACCTTTGCATTTTTCTCCCAAACGAAGGACACTAGAAAGAAAATTTTAAAGCCTCCTGTTAGGCCATCATCTACACGACATAGCCCTGAATTTTCCAATGCGCAGCTCTTTGCAAAAGAGAGATATTGGCAAGGAAAAGCTGTCTTGTACCTTTGCATTTTTCTCCCAAACGAAGGACACTAGAAAGAAAATTTTGAAGCCTCCTGTTAGGCCATCATCTACACGACATAGCCCTGAATTTTCCAATGCGCAGCTCTTTGCAAAAGAGAGATATTGGCAAGGAAAAGCTGTCTTGTACCATTGCATTTTTCTCCCAAACGAAGGACACTAGAAAGAACATTTTAAAGCCTCCTGTTAGGCCATCATCTACACGACATAGCCCTGAATTTTCCAATGCGCAGCTCTTTGCAAAAGAGAGATATTGGCAAGGAAAAGCTGTCTTGTACCTTTGCATTTTTCTCCCAAACGAAGGTCACTAGAAAGAAAATTTTAAAGCCTCCTGTTAGGCCATCATCTACACGACATAGCCCTGAATTTTCCAATGCGCAGCTCTTTGCAAAAGAGAGATATTGGCAAGGAAAAGCTGTCTTGTACCATTGCATTTTTTCTCCCAAACGAAGGACACTAGAAAGAACATTTTAAAGCCTCCTGTTAGGCCATCATCTACACGACATAGCCCTGAATTTTCCAATGCGCAGCTCTTTGCAAAAGAGAGATATTGGCAAGGAAAATCTGTCTTGTACCATTGCATTTTTCTCCCAAACGAAGGTCACTAGAAAGAAAATTTTAAAGCCTCCTGTTAGGCCATCATCTACACGACATAGCCCTGAATTTTCCAATGCGCAGCTCTTTGCAAAAGAGAGATATTGGCAAGGAAAAGCTGTCTTGTACCATTGCATTTTTCTCCCAAACGAAGGACACTAGAAAGAAAATTTTAAAGCCTCCTGTTAGGCCATCATCTACACGACATAGCCCTGAATTTTCCAATGCGCAGCTCTTTGCAAAAGAGAGATATTGGCAAGGAAAAGCTGTCTTGTACCATTGCATTTTTCTCCCAAACGAAGGACACTAGAAAGAACATTTTAAAGCCTCCTGTTAGGCCATCATCTACACGACATAGCCCTGAATTTTCCAATGCGCAGCTCTTTGCAAAAGAGAGATATTGGCAAGGAAAAGCTGTCTTGTACCATTGCATTTTTCTCCCAAACGAAGGACACTAGAAAGAACATTTTAAAGCCTACTGTTAGGCCATCATCTACACGACATAGCCCTGAATTTTCCAATGCGCAGCTCTTTGCAAAAGAGAGATATTGGCAAGGAAAAGCTGTCTTGTACCATTGCATTTTTCTCCCAAACGAAGGACACTAGAAAGAAAATTTTAAAGCCTCCTGTTAGGCCATCATCTACACGACATAGCCCTGAATTTTCCAATGCGCAGCTCTTTGCAAAAGAGAGATATTGGCAAGGAAAAGCTGTCTTGTACCTTTGCATTTTTCTCCCAAACGAAGGACACTAGAAAGAAAATTTTAAAGCCTCCTGTTAGGCCATCATCTACACGACATTTCCCTGAATTTTCCAATGCGTAGCTCTTTGCAAAAGAGAGATATTGGCAAGGAAAAGCTGTCTTGTACCTTTGCATTTTTCTCCCAAACGAAAGACACTAGAAAGAAAATTTTAAAGCCTCCTGTTAGGCCATCATCTACACGACATAGCCCTGAATTTTCCAATGCGCAGCTCTTTGCAAAAGAGAGATATTGGCAAGGAAAAGCTGTCTTGTACCATTGCATTTTTCTCCCAAACGAAGGTCACTAGAAAGAAAATTTTAAAGCCTCCTGTTAGGCCATCATCTACACGACATAGCCCTGAATTTTCCAATGCGCAGCTCTTTGCAAAAGAGAGATATTGGCAAGGAAAATCTGTCTTGTACCATTGCATTTTTCTCCCAAACGAAGGACACTAGAAAGAACATTTTAAAGCCTCCTGTTAGGCCATCATCTACACGACATAGCCCTGAATTTTCCAATGCGCAGCTCTTTGCAAAAGAGAGATATTGGCAAGGAAAAGCTGTCTTGTACCATTGCATTTTTCTCCCAAACGAAGGACACTAGAAAGAAAATTTTAAAGCCTCCTGTTAGGCCATCATCTACACGACATAGCCCTGAATTTTCCAATGCGCAGCTCTTTGCAAAAGAGAGATATTGGCAAGGAAAAGCTGTCTTGTACCTTTGCATTTTTCTCCCAAACGAAGGACACTAGAAAGAAAATTTTAAAGCCTCCTGTTAGGCCATCATCTACACGACATAGCCCTGAATTTTCCAATGCGTAGCTCTTTGCAAAAGAGAGATATTGGCAAGGAAAAGCTGTCTTGTACCTTTGCATTTTTCTCCCAAACGAAAGACACTAGAAAGAAAATTTTAAAGCCTCCTGTTAGGCCATCATCTACACGACATAGCCCTGAATTTTCCAATGCGCAGCTCTTTGCAAAAGAGAGATATTGGCAAGGAAAAGCTGTCTTGTACCATTGCATTTTTCTCCCAAACGAAGGTCACTAGAAAGAAAATTGTAAAGCCTCCTGTTAGGCCATCATCTACACGACATAGCCCTGAATTTTCCAATGCGCAGCTCTTTGCAAAAGAGAGATATTGGCAAGGAAAAGCTGTCTTGTACCATTGCATTTTTCTCCCAAACGAAGGACACTAGAAAGAAAATTTTAAAGCCTCCTGTTAGGCCATCATCTACACGACATAGCCCTGAATTTTCCAATGCGCAGCTCTTTGCAAAAGAGAGATATTGGCAAGGAAAAGCTGTCTTGTACCATTGCATTTTTCTCCCAAACGAAGGACACTAGAAAGAACATTTTAAAGCCTCCTGTTAGGCCATCATCTACACGACATAGCCCTGAATTTTCCAATGCGCAGCTCTTTGCAAAAGAGAGATATTGGCAAGGAAAAGCTGTCTTGTACCATTGCATTTTTCTCCCAAACGAAGGACACTAGAAAGAAAATTTTAAAGCCTCCTGTTAGGCCATCATCTACACGACATAGCCCTGAATTTTCCAATGCACAGCTCTTTGCAAAAGAGAGATATTGGCAAGGAAAAGCTGTCTTGTACCTTTGCATTTTTCTCCCAAACGAAGGACACTAGAAAGAAAATTTTAAAGCCTCCTGTTAGGCCATCATCTACACGACATAGCCCTGAATTTTCCAATGCGCACTAGAAAGAAAATTTTAAAGCCTCCTGTTAGGCCATCATCTACACGACATAGCCCTGAATTTTCCAATGCGTAGCTCTTTGCAAAAGAGAGATATTGGCAAGGAAAAGCTGTCTTGTACCTTTGCATTTTTCTCCCAAACGAAGGACACTAGAAAGAAAATTTTAAAGCCTCCTGTTAGGCCATCATCTACACGACATAGCCCTGAATTTTCCAATGCGCAGCTCTTTGCAAAAGAGAGATATTGGCAAGGAATAGCTGTCTTGTACCTTTGCATTTTTCTCCCAAACGAAGGTCACTAGAAAGAAAATTTTAAAGCCTCCTGTTAGGCCATCATCTACACGACATAGCCCTGAATTTTCCAATGCGTAGCTCTTTGCAAAAGAGAGATATTGGCAAGGAAAAGCTGTCTTGTACCTTTGCATTTTTCTCCCAAACGAAGGACACTAGAAAGAAAATTTTAAAGCCTCCTGTTAGGCCATCATCTACACGACATAGCCCTGAATTTTCCAATGCGTAGCTCTTTGCAAAAGAGAGATATTGGCAAGGAAAATCTGTCTTGTACCTTTGCATTTTTCTCCCAAACGAAGGACACTAGAAAGAAAATTTTAAAGCCTCCTGTTAGGCCATCATCTACACGACATAGCCCTGAATTTTCCAATGCGCAGCTCTTTGCAAAAGAGAGATATTGGCAAGGAAAAGCTGTCTTGTACCTTTGCATTTTTCTCCCAAACGAAGGACACTAGAAAGAAAATTTTGAAGCCTCCTGTTAGGCCATCATCTACACGACATAGCCCTGAATTTTCCAATGCGCAGCTCTTTGCAAAAGAGAGATATTGGCAAGGAAAAGCTGTCTTGTACCATTGCATTTTTCTCCCAAACGAAGGACACTAGAAAGAACATTTTAAAGCCTCCTGTTAGGCCATCATCTACACGACATAGCCCTGAATTTTCCAATGCGCAGCTCTTTGCAAAAGAGAGATATTGGCAAGGAAAAGCTGTCTTGTACCTTTGCATTTTTCTCCCAAACGAAGGTCACTAGAAAGAAAATTTTAAAGCCTCCTGTTAGGCCATCATCTACACGACATAGCCCTGAATTTTCCAATGCGCAGCTCTTTGCAAAAGAGAGATATTGGCAAGGAAAAGCTGTCTTGTACCATTGCATTTTTTCTCCCAAACGAAGGACACTAGAAAGAACATTTTAAAGCCTCCTGTTAGGCCATCATCTACACGACATAGCCCTGAATTTTCCAATGCGCAGCTCTTTGCAAAAGAGAGATATTGGCAAGGAAAATCTGTCTTGTACCATTGCATTTTTCTCCCAAACGAAGGTCACTAGAAAGAAAATTTTAAAGCCTCCTGTTAGGCCATCATCTACACGACATAGCCCTGAATTTTCCAATGCGCAGCTCTTTGCAAAAGAGAGATATTGGCAAGGAAAAGCTGTCTTGTACCATTGCATTTTTCTCCCAAACGAAGGACACTAGAAAGAAAATTTTAAAGCCTCCTGTTAGGCCATCATCTACACGACATAGCCCTGAATTTTCCAATGCGCAGCTCTTTGCAAAAGAGAGATATTGGCAAGGAAAAGCTGTCTTGTACCATTGCATTTTTCTCCCAAACGAAGGACACTAGAAAGAACATTTTAAAGCCTCCTGTTAGGCCATCATCTACACGACATAGCCCTGAATTTTCCAATGCGCAGCTCTTTGCAAAAGAGAGATATTGGCAAGGAAAAGCTGTCTTGTACCATTGCATTTTTCTCCCAAACGAAGGACACTAGAAAGAACATTTTAAAGCCTACTGTTAGGCCATCATCTACACGACATAGCCCTGAATTTTCCAATGCGCAGCTCTTTGCAAAAGAGAGATATTGGCAAGGAAAAGCTGTCTTGTACCATTGCATTTTTCTCCCAAACGAAGGACACTAGAAAGAAAATTTTAAAGCCTCCTGTTAGGCCATCATCTACACGACATAGCCCTGAATTTTCCAATGCGCAGCTCTTTGCAAAAGAGAGATATTGGCAAGGAAAAGCTGTCTTGTACCTTTGCATTTTTCTCCCAAACGAAGGACACTAGAAAGAAAATTTTAAAGCCTCCTGTTAGGCCATCATCTACACGACATTTCCCTGAATTTTCCAATGCGTAGCTCTTTGCAAAAGAGAGATATTGGCAAGGAAAAGCTGTCTTGTACCTTTGCATTTTTCTCCCAAACGAAAGACACTAGAAAGAAAATTTTAAAGCCTCCTGTTAGGCCATCATCTACACGACATAGCCCTGAATTTTCCAATGCGCAGCTCTTTGCAAAAGAGAGATATTGGCAAGGAAAAGCTGTCTTGTACCATTGCATTTTTCTCCCAAACGAAGGTCACTAGAAAGAAAATTTTAAAGCCTCCTGTTAGGCCATCATCTACACGACATAGCCCTGAATTTTCCAATGCGCAGCTCTTTGCAAAAGAGAGATATTGGCAAGGAAAATCTGTCTTGTACCATTGCATTTTTCTCCCAAACGAAGGACACTAGAAAGAACATTTTAAAGCCTCCTGTTAGGCCATCATCTACACGACATAGCCCTGAATTTTCCAATGCGCAGCTCTTTGCAAAAGAGAGATATTGGCAAGGAAAAGCTGTCTTGTACCATTGCATTTTTCTCCCAAACGAAGGACACTAGAAAGAAAATTTTAAAGCCTCCTGTTAGGCCATCATCTACACGACATAGCCCTGAATTTTCCAATGCGCAGCTCTTTGCAAAAGAGAGATATTGGCAAGGAAAAGCTGTCTTGTACCTTTGCATTTTTCTCCCAAACGAAGGACACTAGAAAGAAAATTTTAAAGCCTCCTGTTAGGCCATCATCTACACGACATAGCCCTGAATTTTCCAATGCGTAGCTCTTTGCAAAAGAGAGATATTGGCAAGGAAAAGCTGTCTTGTACCTTTGCATTTTTCTCCCAAACGAAAGACACTAGAAAGAAAATTTTAAAGCCTCCTGTTAGGCCATCATCTACACGACATAGCCCTGAATTTTCCAATGCGCAGCTCTTTGCAAAAGAGAGATATTGGCAAGGAAAAGCTGTCTTGTACCATTGCATTTTTCTCCCAAACGAAGGTCACTAGAAAGAAAATTTTAAAGCCTCCTGTTAGGCCATCATCTACACGACATAGCCCTGAATTTTCCAATGCGCAGCTCTTTGCAAAAGAGAGATATTGGCAAGGAAAAGCTGTCTTGTACCATTGCATTTTTCTCCCAAACGAAGGACACTAGAAAGAAAATTTTAAAGCCTCCTGTTAGGCCATCATCTACACGACATAGCCCTGAATTTTCCAATGCGCAGCTCTTTGCAAAAGAGAGATATTGGCAAGGAAAAGCTGTCTTGTACCATTGCATTTTTCTCCCAAACGAAGGACACTAGAAAGAACATTTTAAAGCCTCCTGTTAGGCCATCATCTACACGACATAGCCCTGAATTTTCCAATGCGCAGCTCTTTGCAAAAGAGAGATATTGGCAAGGAAAAGCTGTCTTGTACCATTGCATTTTTCTCCCAAACGAAGGACACTAGAAAGAACATTTTAAAGCCTCCTGTTAGGCCATCATCTACACGACATAGCCCTGAATTTTCCAATGCGCAGCTCTTTGCAAAAGAGAGATATTGGCAAGGAAAAGCTGTCTTGTACCATTGCATTTTTCTCCCAAACGAAGGACACTAGAAAGAAAATTTTAAAGCCTCCTGTTAGGCCATCATCTACACGACATAGCCCTGAATTTTCCAATGCACAGCTCTTTGCAAAAGAGAGATATTGGCAAGGAAAAGCTGTCTTGTACCTTTGCATTTTTCTCCCAAACGAAGGACACTAGAAAGAAAATTTTAAAGCCTCCTGTTAGGCCATCATCTACACGACATAGCCCTGAATTTTCCAATGCGCACTAGAAAGAAAATTTTAAAGCCTCCTGTTAGGCCATCATCTACACGACATAGCCCTGAATTTTCCAATGCGTAGCTCTTTGCAAAAGAGAGATATTGGCAAGGAAAAGCTGTCTTGTACCTTTGCATTTTTCTCCCAAACGAAGGACACTAGAAAGAAAATTTTAAAGCCTCCTGTTAGGCCATCATCTACACGACATAGCCCTGAATTTTCCAATGCGCAGCTCTTTGCAAAAGAGAGATATTGGCAAGGAATAGCTGTCTTGTACCTTTGCATTTTTCTCCCAAACGAAGGTCACTAGAAAGAAAATTTTAAAGCCTCCTGTTAGGCCATCATCTACACGACATAGCCCTGAATTTTCCAATGCGTAGCTCTTTGCAAAAGAGAGATATTGGCAAGGAAAAGCTGTCTTGTACCTTTGCATTTTTCTCCCAAACGAAGGACACTAGAAAGAAAATTTTAAAGCCTCCTGTTAGGCCATCATCTACACGACATAGCCCTGAATTTTCCAATGCGCAGCTCTTTGCAAAAGAGAGATATTGGCAAGGAAAAGCTGTCTTGTACCTTTGCATTTTTCTCCCAAACGAAGGTCACTAGAAAGAAAATTTTAAAGCCTCCTGTTAGGCCATCATCTACACGACATAGCCCTGAATTTTCCAATGCGTAGCTCTTTGCAAAAGAGAGATATTGGCAAGGAAAAGCTGTCTTGTACCTTTGCATTTTTCTCCCAAACGAAGGACACTAGAAAGAAAATTTTAAAGCCTCCTGTTAGGCCATCATCTACACGACATAGCCCTGAATTTTCCAATGCGTAGCTCTTTGCAAAAGAGAGATATTGGCAAGGAAAATCTGTCTTGTACCTTTGCATTTTTCTCCCAAACGAAGGACACTAGAAAGAAAATTTTAAAGCCTCCTGTTAGGCCATCATCTACACGACATAGCCCTGAATTTTCCAATGCGCAGCTCTTTGCAAAAGAGAGATATTGGCAAGGAAAAGCTGTCTTGTACCTTTGCATTTTTCTCCCAAACGAAGGTCACTAGAAAGAAAATTTTAAAGCCTCCTGTTAGGCCATCATCTACACGACATAGCCCTGAATTTTCCAATGCGCAGCTCTTTGCAAAAGAGAGATATTGGCAA